>NC_090796.1:1015000-1262500 GCF_040054535.1 Antennarius striatus
ACTTTCCTCCACCGGCTGGCAGAGAAGTTCTTGTGCGTACGTGTGTCCCTCGGCCTGCACCGTACTCCAAAGCTCTGCCTCAGCGGCTGTTCTGTGTGATGATGAGGGAGGAGTTCAGGCTGGCGGGGGCCTTCTCTTCAGACACGTCCTTCTTCTGATATTCCTGTTGTATATATTGAATCGGATTGCTATGAATTGACACACCTGGACTCTGCTATGAAAAAAAATCATGTTTCTCTTGTTGATTCTCTTCTGTTTCTTTTACGTCAGTGTGACTGCTTGTTAGCATAAAAATCAGTATTTCATGCTTCCATCACTATGTTGTGGTGCAGAATGAGGATTTCTGCTCCCACTCAACACGCTGACATCATGATGTGCAAATGGCCTTTTGTTAATAGATTATGGGTGTAAATGATATCAAAAGGACATTTTTTTAATATGTGGATGTGAAGTATGATTAAAATTTAAAGAAGGGCTTCACCCCAGATTGTTTTATCTGTCTACTAAAAGCAGTAGACAGAGACAAGAAATTTCAGTGATTGTGCCCAGTGAATGGGTGACATGCTGTAGCGTTACCATGGAGGCAGCCATACTGACGGGATGAAATATCAACTGATAAACATCTGGTTCACCAGTGAGCACAGAGCTCTAGAAGCCTACTTTGCCTACTTTGGTTGAAAATAGAATCTCATTTTGGAAGTAAAAAACCTTAATGCTGCAGAGGCCTTTGTTGGCTCTCCTGAGAGTACGTTGGCTTCAATGAAAATTTATTTTAATACTATGTTAACCAATAGTAATGCTCTGTATATCATTTGTGATGTGAGCTATTTATGTTTAACACATGTAGAAATCTAATTGGAATAATTGATAATGTCATCCTAAACAAAGTGTATGTCTGATGTTTAATGGAAATAATATTCATATTTGTGCATTTTGGTGGCAACAAGTCCTTGTTTGAATCCACACGGGACTTTTCTGTGGAGCATTGGTATTTTATTCCTGTGTGGATTCTACATCTCGCTTCCACGACCAGAAGCATACAATGGAGGTGAAAGTTTGACCTCAGCTGTTGAACGATTATCTGTGCTCATGTAATAAAACAAACCCAAGACTGGTACATTGTGCTTCATACCAATCGTCGCACAGCATGTCTAGCTTTGTATTCATGGTAGTAGCCGCAGACAGGATGCAGATGCATTTTCCATCACAAGACGTTTGGCTGTGCATTTCAGAAGTGCATTCACCTATGAACCTTCACAGGTGTTGTAAAGTACATATTTACGTAGCCAGTCGTATGCTTAGCTTAGGAGACACTATATGGAGTAAGATGGGCAGTTTTTTGAGAAAATATATTCTGTTTGACATGAAGTATGAATGTAGTTTGTATTACGTTTCCCCTCTGTTGAAAAGAACAAGTTCAAATAAAACAAAGCATAATCAATTTAAGCTAAAACTAAAACACAAAAGACAAAACCAGGAAAGCAAAGAGCAGCAGGTGGACTTACAAAAAGCAAAGTAACAATTAGAATTTTTTAACTTCTGCTTTGGTATAGTTTGCTGACACCCTACTCACCACCCAAGGAGCCCTGAAGGACAGCAGGAAGCAGAGAGAGGCAGGAGGGGGTCAGCTTCTCCTAATTAAAGGGGGGGAACCACCTTCCTGGTAAGATGAGTGCTCACCGCTACACGGGAGAAATCTGCGAACAGGAGTCTGGATGGTGTCTTTGCCTGTTGCAGGTGTTTATGTATCGTGTCTATGATGAATACTTAAGCGTCATACACATCCCTGCCAGTGCAGTAAGCATACTGAAGCGGGTCCATCCGAGTGACATTAGCTATGAGGATGTGCTGTTAAACCCTCTCCATAGCTTTCATTACCAGGGACGTGGGAGCTACAGGCCTGAGGTGGTTGAGATGCTTATGGTGGTTTTATGGCGGACAAGACCAGCCACCACGAGAACGGAAGAAGTCTCTTGGATGAGAGGCGAAATGTCTTCAGGAAATTTCAAGATTTAAACAGCTTTGTAAAACCATGACCTGGATAACTGAGAACCTACACAGACCTCTATTACTCCTCTTCTCCGACCTCCAACCTCTCTCTCTCTCTCCGCTAGTCTCCATTCATGCCCCAGTAATTACATTTTACTGACTCGATTTCTTCCCCGGAGTTTCTGTGTTCTATGTCCTCACAGGTTTTCTCAGGTTCACCCCTCATCTTTCCCTCCACTGTGGACCTGCTCCTCTAATCCCACTAGCATCACCCCTCATTTATCCATTGGCAACAGTCCTGCTTCTTTCTTTTCTCTATTGCCATCATGCATTCATCTGTGCAGCTGTAATAAGTGTTTTTTATACAACCAACTAGATTGTTGGGAACTGCTATAGAAGACAACAAACCAGGAGTCGGTGAACACAGCCTGACAAAGGAAAGTGTCAGGTGTCTTATGTGACAGAACAGTCTCTGCTAGAATGAAGGGCAAAGTTTAGAAGACAGTGATGAGGCCAACCACGATAGACGGATTAGAGACAGTGGTGAGGACAGCCATGATGGATTAGAGACAGTGATGCTTAAAAGAAAACAGAAAGTCGAGCTCAGGGTGGAGGAAATGAACATGTTGAGGTTCTCTAGGAGAGACCAGGTTGGATCAGAAATGAGTTCATCAGAGGAACAAACAAGGTGAGAAGTTCTGGAGACAAAGTTAGAGAGATGGTGAATGTGATGGTTTGGACACGTTCAGAGGAGCGAGGGTGAGGATGTTGGTAAAAGGCTGATGAGGAAGGAGGGCAAGAGGACGACCAGAGAGAAGGTGGATGGATGTAGTGTAGAAGACATGAGGGCACTTGTTGTTTGAGAGGAGCATGCAAAAAATAGGCTGCCATGGAAAAGGATGTCATGATGTGGCGACCCCTAATGGGACAAGAACAAGATGATTTTTTTTGTGGATTTTTAAAAGCATGTTTATTCACAAAAAACAAATTACAAAATAATAACATTCACACAAAATCCAAGAGATCCACGCAAAAAGGAATTTACATCGAAAAACAAATAGTGTTGGGAAAATAATCCTAGACGGTGGAGGGATCGGCATCATCTGAACTTGAAAGACCTGTACAATAAAAATCTATGGAAGTCAGTTGCTGTGGGGTGAGTCGGCTCCTCCTGCTTCTCAGGAGGCTTTTGATGAGCCTCACTGTGGTCACACCCACAGTAGAGGATAGAGCAGCAGCGCCATACAGGATGGGTCCACAGATCTCCACCACACATCCAACAGTGGAGATTTTAGCCGTGATGAACTTGAACTCCACTGATGTTCCTGTAATAGCTCTTACATAAAAAAGTCCTCCTCTGACAGCAGATTCAGTTAAATCCAATAGTGTGATTTAAAATCTTGTGGATTAAAGACCCCAGATTCCAAAAACATTTTCTTTTAGTCTGTTGTTTCTCAGGTCCATTAAAAAACAAAGCTCATTTAAAATTAATTAACAGTCTTAGTTATTTCAGGTTTTCCTTTGAATAGTTGCAACATTGCTACATCCATCAAGATGTTTTTGTTAATATGTTTATAATAATTTAATGTACAGTTTTGTTTATGATGATGGTACAAACTATAACAATAACAGTAATATCAATAACATTATATTATTATTATTATTATCATTATTATTATTATTATTATTATTATTATTATTATTATTATTATTATTATTATTATAATAAATAATATGAGATAATACTGAGATAACGAGGTACGGACGGAACTATTCATCGCATTTTCCTGCCTTCCAGTCGGACTGTTATTTCGAACGGAACGGAAGGCAACTGTTGACGCATAAAGATCGCTGGAGTGACTTGGGTCTTGGGACGCAACCTCTTCAAAAACACTTGATTTGATTCGTGTTGCGTACCGAACAGGTCTCCACTAACTAATGTAACTGGAGCAGACGCGCAGGATGGACGGAGGTGTGTCTGCGGTCCCCGGTGAGTGGAGACACACGCCGGGGTGTTTAGCTAGGCCGCGGCGCAGCCCGCGCGCGGGAGTGTGTGCTAACTTAGTCGTGGAGGTGGCTTTTGGCTGTTTAATGTCGTAAAACATTGGAATAGACTAAGACTTGCGATAGTACTAAATAGTTAATAATTTAATTAAAATCATAACAAGGTCTTCATTAATGTTATTAGCTTCGTTAAGTTGCTGTTTTGGGATACATGCTAATGCTATCTATATAAATACGCTGTAAGTTCCTGCCTTCGCTAATGTTAAATTATTTGAGTTCAATCAACTCAAACGACTTCATTCCTGCTCTGTTCTGACGAGCTGAACCAGTCCAACAAACAGCTCAACGTAATATGAATGCATGTTTCTTAATTGTTATCACTGTAATTTTTTGGTAATTTATTCATGTACCGACATGCATTTTCAGGGCTCGACCAGTCGAGGAAATGAAGGCGGCAGAATCCGCCCTCGATACACCCTGACGTCAAAATGTATTTGTTGAGTTTCTATTAACAGAGATGCAATGCCTGTTCTCAACAGATTTGAGAGGATGAAAAATATAAAAGCTTTATCATATGAAGTCATATTGTCGTTTTTCAAAATGCAAAAGAAAGATAAGTGGTTGTTCAGACTCTTCGTTGAAAAGCATGATTGGGTTTGGTCTTGGTTCTACTACAGTGGATGTTCATAATGTCTAATTTCTTTTAGATTTAACTCTGTTCCAAGGTGATACATATTGTGTCATCCTTTCAAACATTTGTGAAATGTATTTCCTTTTTTGCAGGTTCCTCTCTTCCTGTCTCTGCCTTGCGACTCCTGGTCCCACCGATTCGGCTCGTCTCTGCAGCAATC
The DNA here is from genome assembly GCF_040054535.1 of Antennarius striatus. Classification (NCBI taxonomy): domain Eukaryota; kingdom Metazoa; phylum Chordata; class Actinopteri; order Lophiiformes; family Antennariidae; genus Antennarius; species Antennarius striatus. The sequence goes on from NC_090796.1 coordinate 1,019,845, forward strand.
TGGCAGACAGTGGAGCAGAAAGTTGTTTCGGATTATGGACTACTTGAGGAGTTTGTTTTCATGGTTACAGAGATTGTACCTCAGCTTTTATCCACAAGGCAGCGGGCAGAACTCATTTTAGGTCTCAGAGCAAGGGTGAGAAAGAGTTTTTTCAAATAAAGTGAGATTTTTGAAGGACATGGCTATATCACTGACAATATTAATACAAAAAAAAAGAAAAGAAAATTGTAACACTGAATCAAAATATCCACTACCTTAACCTAGAATGCTTAGAGCAGTCATTGGCAGTTTTTTTCTTAAATGGGTTTATGGAGTTTGGTCTAAAAAGAAAGCCGTTTCCATTGTCTGGGGACATTTTGACTTGGTGTGGACAAAACACAAGAATATCACACCCAATTTTATAGAGTTGTTGATGCTCTTATCCGTACTCTGTCGGATTTTGAGGAAAAAGTGGACAATAATCACATTATATTGTCTTAATCTTTTAGGTAACCAAAATTACAAGTATTGTTTTCAAAATAATTATGCCTCAGCAATACGGTCATATTCTGTCTGTCATTTCTAATTTCAGGTTGGTGTTTGTTTTGCACTATGCTTCAGTGTTCCATCTTTCATTTGAACACCTAAGCAGCCCCTGCTCTCTTGCATAGTACTCTATTTTTACATGAAAAAAAGCAATATCAGACAGTTTTGCAGCACTGATCAGCATTTTACATCACATTGTTCTTGTTGCCCTGTGACTGTAGCTTATCTTGGAGCTGTGCCGCTCTGAGGAGACTGCTGACCTCCATGTCATTCAGCCACATCTCGACCGAATGCAGAACCTCCGATCTCTGTGGAGCACAGAGGTGAGTTTACACTTGTAGTCAATATAAATCATCTTGAGTATAAATACTGTTTTCTTTTGTTTTATCTTATATAAATACATCAGTTAAGGCAGCAATGTTCTGCATGTCTACTCTGCTCATATTTTGCTTGCTGTTTTTGACTTGCACCACATAGTGTAAGTCATGCCTGTTGTATACTGTTCCCTTTTCGTTCACTCTTATTTGTCAGTATATAAAGCATTCATTCATTCATATATTCATTCTTAGTTTACTCTTTTACGGTTTTCCATGTACATATAGTATTTATGTTTTTGTATTTTCCATTTTTTTAATAACTTTGGATTATTTTGTTAGAAACACTTTGTCTTGAAATAGAATTTTATTTGATGCTTTTTGATTGTGTGAGCATGGTAGTAATGGCTACCATCTTATATATTTTACGGCCACAGGTTCCCAGAAACTATGTAATGTTATATTGTCTTTTATTGCAGACTGATGCTGAACAAGGAGTGTCTGACTCACATTTCATGGGCCTGGTCCAAAATCTCCTGAGGGATCCTGAAGAGAGAAACAACTTTTTCCTGGTAGATTTTCATAGTAAAACTAGGTTCACATAAAAACTCCTTTCAGAATCCACCTTTTGTAAAGACAGTTCAGATATTTTAATTTACAATTTCAATTTAGTTAATTTTCGTGTTCCAGGATGTTTTCCCAGGAGACTTTGGCCCTACATATGACAAAGCAATCCAGACACTGATGTGGTTGTTTCTGTCCCGACTGGAGAAGCTTCTTCCTGCCCAGACTCTCCAACAGGTATACTTATGTGTCAGTTGAAAAATAGATCAGAAATGATATTTTTTATAAGTAGTGATAGACCAAAAACCTGTTTTTGGAAGAGTCTGACAAAATCACCATTAATTTCACCTTTGCTTCACTGTTATATCAATCATATTTTATCTACTTTGTATTTTGAATGAAATTTTCCATAAGATTGACAAAGATATATTTGTTCATACTTCTGTGTAATGATTATTATTAAAATTAGAAATATAGTAATCCCTCATTACTCGTGGTAAATGCATTCCAGGACAACACATGAAAAACAAAAGTGAGCGATACGGCAACAAACTATTATTTAATTTAAATGCTTATGAACCCCCCATACTGATATTAAACCACCTTCTACCTGTATGACCTTTTCCCACACTCTGATAGACTGTTAAAAGCACTTTTTTATTTAAGAAAAATTGCAGGTGGAACAGTGGGTCTCGGAACGCAGCGCACACACAGATGCTGTAGGCCAATAGCATGCGCGTACGGTATCACGTGACTACCTACTAAAAATCCACAATGTACTGAATCCGTGCATCTTGAAGCGCGGATAAGCGAGGGATTGGTGTAGTTGTGATTTTTGCTTCACACTAATTTTCATTTTTTCCTGTCAGATTGCATCTCTGCTCAGTGATACCTCATGTGTTCTGAACGAGTGCATGGACATGTTTGCTCATTCTCATGAGCTCAAAACCTTGCTGGGCAGCCAGAAAGATCTCAGCCAGTTAGAGAACATAGGTGAGCTTCTCACAATATCAATGACCTGGTCAAAGAATGTCTTGAGTGCTTTGCTTGGGACAGAAACTGCTGTACATTAAATATGTCAGAAATTATTCTCTTATTTTCAGCATAAATGATTACAGATTCGGTAGTTACTTTTGCATGCAACAAAACATAATATATACCGCCTGGTAGTCAGAAGGAAGAATATGTCAATACGTAATTTATCCATTCCTGTGGCCTCTCATTTCAGAATCTTGCATTGTTGACAGTGGAATCCTGTCAGCTCTCTGTCTCCCTCCTGTGGAAAGAGTTGTGATTGTCAATGAACAAACAGAAACAGATGGAGAAGGACTTGAGTATACAGTCTGCACAGAGATGGAGGTGGAATCTGAGAACAAAGAAGTGTACGGCGAGGGAAGCGGAAATGCGTGCGTGCAAACCAACTGGTTTGGCCTTGGCAGTGAAGTGAAAACAGAGATGGACGCTGTTCGAGATCCCGCTGTAGGGGCTGAAGCCAGTGGCTGTGAAATGGCAGGTGACCCCCACGATGGCCAGTCTGGAACGTTGATGATCGGGGAGGACGGCCAAGTGACTGTGCTCGGTGGTGCAGAAAAGAAGCCAAACCGACGTGGGAGAAAAAAGAAGCTTCCTGTTGATGAAGACTTTGAAGTGCAAAGCAGAGCAAGGGCTAAACAAGATGATCCAGATTATGTTGTATGGGAAAGACCAGTGCGAAAGAACCGTGGACTCAAGATGAAACGATACCTGTCTCAGTGGAGGAAATCAGGAAAAGCGAAGAGCAACAGTACGGCTAGTAGCGGCCCTGGAAAATTAGCCAGATCCCAGAGTTCAAACAAAGACAACAACGTGGATGAGAGAACGTGCAAAGTTTGCGGCAAGGTGGTGAGTCAGGCCAAGTTTTTAGAGCGCCACATGAATCGACACTCAGAGGAACTACCCTATTCTTGTCCAGCCTGTAAAAGGTTTTACAAGAGCTTGCGTTACTTGCAGCAGCACAGATGTCCGAGTATGACAAAAGCAAAACCTGGAAGAAAACCAACACAAGAAGAGACGACAGCAGAAGATGGCGAGCAGACGTCCAGCGAGGTTCCTTGTGAAGAAACCAATGAAGAGCAGCCGTCTGACCCTGATTACTTGCCATCTTCTGAAAGGAGATCTTCCAGAGACTTGAGCCCCGATGGAAACAAAAGTATGATCGAAGGTCCGTTTTACTGTCCTCAGTGCAGCGTTGAGTTTAAGTGCAGACAAACGTTTCGGTTCCACTTGAGAAACATTTGCTACAATGAGCTTCAGGTGGATCCTGAGAAAACGGAGGATGTTAAGCATTGCTTCAGATGTGATGAGTGTGACAAGGCATTCAAATATAAATCCACATTGGTGTCCCACAAACAAACTCACAATCCTCTCTATTGTGAAGTCTGCATGAAGCTGGTACGAGACCCTGAAGCATTGGCTATGCATAAAGAGTCTCACACTCCGTTTCAGTGCAACCAGTGTGAGGCAAATTTTCCCGTGTTTAAGGCACTTCATAAACACTACATTGACATCCATAACCCTACTGAGCCTTTCATCTGCACCCATTGTGAGACAACTTTTGCAAGTTTGAAGCGATTTATCAGGCATGAGTGGAAACACACCGGTTACCAACCGTTTCAGTGTATAACTTGCAGTAAAAGATTCAGATCGTACTCTGACCTCGTGGAGCACCATAAAAAACACACTAAAGCATATCCATTCCTCTGCTGGGAATGCGGCAAGAAATTTCGGCATGGGGTCACACTAACAAGGCATGTGGCCCGTGTGCATCACTCTGGTGAACCTTTTCCAGACAAACCGTTGCCAACCTTTACCTGTGCTCAGTGTGGGAAGACCTTCACTTCAAGACGATGCCTTCTGAAACATGACAATTTCCATCACAAGGGACTGCGTTTCCCATGTGAGCACTGTGGAAAAGGGTTCTTTGGCAAGGATGCTTTGGTGAGACATACTTTGATTCACACAGGAGAAAGGCCTTTCAAGTGCGAGGATTGTGACAAGTGTTTCAGATCGGCCGCAGAATTAAAGATCCACAGAAGATACCATACTGGAGAAAGACCATTTAAGTGCAACATCTGTCAAAAAGGTTTTGTCCAGTCCTGCTTTCTTACCCTGCACATGCGAACCCATACTGGAGAGAGGCCATATATTTGTTCAATATGCAGCAAGGGCTTTTCAAGCTTGCATGGCCTAAAAAGACACAGGAGACTTGTTCATGCGTGAAGGAGGTCAGCTTCAGTTGTAGACCTGATTTTGAGGACTCTGACTATAAGACTGATATTTGAGATTTCAGTCTTGAGGATTTTGAAGGATGTTTCTTTGTCAGCCACGTTGTCATCTGGCTTCCGCAGCTTGAATTGTTCTGACCGGATCAATTGTATAGTTCATTAAAAATGTAATTTTTTTACAGAAAAGTTTCCTGTAGCCCTACAAAAGATTTGTATATGTAAGTGATTAAATAGTTTGATCCTTTGAGAATGTATTTCTTTTTCTTGAATAAATGAGTTTCATTTGAAGTGGTATTTGATTTTTTTTAATCATTGAAGTCATGTTCAATTTGGGTTTCATGTGGGCCTGCTTAGTACATGGAAAGGGTAAAGATCTCAAGAGTATAAGAAGTACAACAGGATTTTTGACCCAAAGAGTTCACCAAAGTAAATAGTGCTCAACCTCTGAATAAATGGTGAATACATTTGAACCATTGATTGTATTGGTTCTTTACACTTGTGTCCTATGACTTCAGGGCTACCTGTGTAGTTGTGTTCCAGTCCGTGACACCAACAGCTGTCTCAGTTCAGTCAATAACAGTCATGTTCAGGTTTGGATCACATGATCTCACTTCTTGTCCGTGAAGTTTCCCCCTGAATCCAGGTCATGATAGATCTCTGTTGAATCCAGGAACTCCCCAAAATCCATTCAGAACTGAAGAAGCCTTTAGGGGTGTCACTGATTTTCATCGAGGGCTACATCAGCATAATGGCTGTCCTCAAATGGTCAGATGTAACTAATAAATGCAACTCAATATGATGCAAAATAAATAATGTTAAATTATTTATTGAAGTTACAGACATTCGCACAGAAAAACTGTTTCTTGCTCTGTTATAACACAAATCTTTATAATTTGTCAGGTTATGAAACCTACATAGTTATATTAAAAAGGGATCAAACTAAGTGAATAAAGGAAAATGCTTTAATGCTCTTGCGGGCCACATTTGGCCCGCGGGCCTTGATTTTGACACGCTCTCCAGGATGAGCGGTGAACCCTCTTCTGGATGTCCAGCGCACTATTCAAGAGTTCCCAGTGCTTTTCCACTTCGTCTCTATCCTCACTGGACAATGGTGAAGTAGCATTAAAGCAAGAAATTAAATCTGAAGATTCCAAGATTAAAGATAATTTATTAATAAAAGCGACCACCCCAGATGGGACTCGAACCCACAATCCCTGGCTTAGGAGGCCAGTGCCTTATCCATTAGGCCACTGGGGCTTGATGTGTCTGTGTCGGCGTGTATCACCTTAAGTACATTAGGATGTGAAACTGGACACAAAGTTTGGTCAACATGTCACCTGCTCTGAGGAGCCACGTCAACAACCAGCTCCGGATACGATACGTGATGAAGACACTGATGACCAGCGGCTGATCTTTACAGTATATATCTATACTGTATAGCCATTTCTTTGTAACAAGTAGTAACACACACATTTATGTGTTCACGTTTAGTTAAACGACCCCATTATAATAACAGGAGTGCAGCATTAAATACTCGCTCCAACAGTCGCTGATGATCTGAATCCTCCTCCGGTGTCGTCTGGCTAACAGGAACCCGCCTCATTAGTGTTCCTTCTGTCCGGCCAGCAGGGAGGAGGAATGGTAGCTGACATCCTGTCAGGCAGCAGCGGTTGGACTGGATCGTTAATGTTATCTGACATTTGGTTGCTCAGTTAAAATAATGAATTCCCCACCGACTAACCCGCACGGGAACGGGCTGCTTTACGCTGGATTCAACCAGGACCACGGTGAGCAGCGGGACTGTTGGTTTCTAAAGGGGGACTGGAACCGTCATGGAGGCTAAGCTAACATTACGACATGAGTTTGTTCACAGAATACATTTACCACATATATTTACTAACTCAAAACTACAGTTTTGAGTTTATTTTATTTCTTATGAACTTATTATACTACAACTAGACAGTCATCAAGAGTAAACGCTCATGTCCAAAACATTAAGCTAATATTAGCTTTGTGTGCTAGCTTATTTAGCTAGTTCGCTAAGCTAACAACAATAGCTTTTTTGTTGTCGGATAACGTTATATTGGTATTGTTTTAGTTGTTAAATTACACATAAACGCGAAGTGTAAGTCAAAGAACTAAATCAAATAGAGGTTAATTTAACCTAAAAGCTAAGGCAAGCTGAGTTTCTGTCGATATTCGTACGTTTAATGTGCTAAGCTAAGTCAGTCCCATTTTTGAGCTAATGTTAAAAGTAGCTACAATCCCTCAAAGGCTAAACTTTTCAATATTCATTTTATATATATATATATCTGTTGAATATTTTTCTCTTTCTCGCCTCTAATCCACATTAACAGAATTAAATTATAATTTATTTCCATTCCAATACTTGTGAACTGATTTAATAGAAGCAGGTCTTCCTGTCAGGTAAAGGTGTGTCGGGGGTCCAGACGGTCATCAGTGTCTCCAGGTTTCCCCTCAGATGATTGTGAAAAGCCCCAGATCTGAGAACAATTGATGATAAATGTCACAACATTAATGTCAGAAGTACATTTCTGATGTCTGTTCCTTTGCTGTGTGTTTCTAGGATGCTTTGCCTGTGGGATGGAAAATGGATTTCGTGTGTACAACACAGACCCTCTGAAGGAGAAAGAGAAACAGGGTAACTCATCAACACCAGTGCTTAGAACATGAACACATTTCATTTTAGTGACACGTTTTAATAGTGAACATAATGCTCCTTTTTCAAGGTAAAGGTTCCCCAAAACGAAAACTCAACCTTTTTTTTCATGACTATTAAATTAATCTTTGAATGTGAACTCTATTTGTAATCAGTTTAACTCAATGACATCACTTCATAACACTCTTTTAACAACAAAAATGTCATGGTTGATAATAAACAAGGTATATTTTTTAGTATTATAAAGCTTTTGTCAAATAGGTGAGTCAGTCAAGCCTTCCTTCATGAAAGAATGTTGTCAGATATAGCTATAATTTATATTCTATGGGATTTAGATGATTTCTGTTAGTACTTGTGGTAGAAAATATACAACCAATTTTAAAATGGAGCATACTAGATAATCCCGGAGGAAATTGCACACATCCACTGCTCAGCCAAACACCAGGAAAAATAAAAACAAAACAGGACGTACCACAAGACAGACACTACACTAACAGACACATGCAGCATTAACGGGACATATACTAAAAAAATTAAAGTATAAACAGTATAAAATTAAATTCAAATCCATTTAACCCCGTGCTGACCTCGCCACCCCCCCCCCCACTCCTCCTGAGAGACTCATTGTACCCCCTGATGGCACGGGGCATGAAGGAGGACCTCAGCCTCTCTGTGGAGGCGCTGTGTGACAGCAGTCTGCTGCTGAAGGTGCTCCTCTGCTGGGAGAAGGTGGTGTGTAGGGGGGGCTGGTGTTGTTCATGATGGCCCTGAATTTAGACATGGTCCTGCTCCCCAGAACTGTCTCCACAGAGTCCAGGCTCAGCCCGACCACTGAGCCCACTCTGCGGATGAGTCTGTTCAGACGGTCCATATCTCTTTTCCTGGCCCCCCCACCCCAACACACAATGGCGTATGACAGCACACTGGAGACTACGGACTGATAGAACATGAGAAGGAGCTTAGGACAGATGTTGAAGGAGGCCATCCTCCTTAGGAAGTACATCCTGCTCTGCCCCTTCTTGTACACACAGTCCCAGTTGAGTGACCAGTCCAGTCTGCTGTCTAGCTGCAGTCCCAGGTACTGATAGTTTTCTACCACCTCCACCTCACTGCCCTCCATGACCACTGGCTGTGGAGAGGGAGGTGTCCGCCGGAAATCCAGCACCATCTCCTTTGTCTTGGAGATGTTGAGCTGGAGCTGGTTCTGTTGGCACCACTTCACGGAGTCAGCCACCAATGCCCTGTACCCCCCCTCATCACCCTCCAGGATACATGCCACTATCGCGGTGTCGTCGGAGTACTTCTGTATGTGGCATGTATCCGAGTTGTGCTTGAAGTCTGATGTGTAGAGGGTGAAGAGAATGGGGGATAGAACGGTCCCCCTGTGGCGCCCCCGGCTGCTGGTCACCAAACAGTCCCCCATACGGACGTACTGGGGTCTGTCCAGCTCACGAGGTAGGGGTCCACAGCCATGGAGGTCAGTTTGTCCTGCAGGAGCCGGGGCTGGATGGTGTTGAAGGCGCTCGAAAAGTCAAAGAAGAGCACCCTGACGGCACAGCCCCCGGCGTCCAGGTAGGAGAGTATGCGGTGGAGGAGGTACAGGACAGTACAAGACACTAATCACCAATGTCAAGTCATTGATTAGCTTGTTCCTATTTGTGCAGCTGTGCATTTTAAGTCTGAATGTTTCCAACTCCAGCTCTACACTCAGCAGACGTAAGGTGGTTACAGTTCAAGAAGATGAAAGAATGAATGGTTTTTGTTAATTGTCTAATTGCTGCAGCTCCCGGTCTGATCCTTCAGATGATGCTGAAGGCTCCAAAAAAAACTTTTATTTACCTTGATGCCACTTTTCATGTTTGACTTCACCCAAGCTGATGACATTGATATGACCTGCAGCTCGCCATGATGCTGTTACTTTTTCCAGTCCTTTCCATTCTTTATTCCATAGCAAACCGATTTGCATCAAATGGTGACAGAAGTGATCCAGTATTTCCAGTAGGAAGCTCTTCAGGCCCAGAGGCCAGAGCCAGCAGGGACGTTCTGTGTGCACCAACATTTTTGATTACTTTATTTCCATATTAAAAAATATTTAAAACAAAGGGAACAGGAGAAGGTGGACCCAATTTTAGAACAACCCAGCCTAGAGGCTGTCAAACACAAACAATTATTTTGGAGTGAATGAATATTTGACAATAAAACAATGTCTTGTGGCCTGGCTGTGGTTCCGCTGGGCCTCCATAATGGTCACGGAAACTGTCTCATAGTATTTGTACTGGGGCCATTTTCCTTTGATGTCACCCAAAGCTGGCAGCAGAAATACTGGAAAAAATGTATTTCTCAGTATCATATAATCATAGTGAGTCAGACAAAACCTAATGATTTACACACTTAATGAATTATTAACAAGAAGACATTAAATACTGAAAATGCGGTGGGCCATATTTCAACGTGAAATGACATACAGTATTTGGTCACATATTAAATACTGGTACCATTCAGGCACTTTCAAACTTATGTTAGTTTAAAGTAATAATCAAGTATCGGTGCTCATCTAGGACACATCTAATTCAGTTTATAAGTGAAATACCCTGAAACTAATATTCTCTGGTCTCTTTACTCAGAAATGCTCTGGCTAAGTAATAGTAAATCAATTTACTAAATTTAAAATAAGGGTTTTTTTTTGAAGAGTTGCATTGATTCCAACATTTTTGAAATTAGATGGCTTTAATGAAAAATTGATTCTTGGTCACTTGCATAATAATAATAATAATAATAATAATTATTATTATTATATTATTATTCATTTATTGAAGATATTATTTTAAACGTCCTTTCTACAACGGGGATAATCAGAATGCTTAGCTGAGCAGCTAATATTAGATACGAGCTGTTTGGCTTATGACCACAGAAAAAACAGCTGATCTGCTTCAGTAACCAAGTTCCAGAATTAAAGCTTTTATATTTTGTGCTATAAATGGGAAGTTTCCCCCCCAAACAGCTGAAGCTGTGACTCAACACATGACCTGCCCTGAGTTAGAGAGGAGAGGTCATATCTACTTTATTCTGCACTGGTCCACATACGGTTCTCTGATGACATGAATCAATAAGCTTAGATACACAGTCACTTGTGACGATAAGGGTTGTTTTGTGACATTTGCTCTATTTGTGTGAAATCGGTGACTTTCCCTTTCAGAGTTCCTGGAAGGAGGCGTTGGCCATGTGGAGATGCTCTTCAGGTGTAACTATTTGGCACTGGTGGGGGGAGGAAAGAAACCCAAGTACCCGACCAACAAAGGTGTGCTTTACCTAGTTCATTCAGAAATGTTGAAACAGGTGCTTCAGAAAAAAGCTGGCATTTCGTCTTGGTTTCATCGAAACTGTCACGTACCAACGGTTTAACGCTTTCAAAAAAGATGATGACACACCTGCAAACCAGTCAGAACACTGCGCTGTTAGAGTTGTGAACTAAACATAGAAGCACATTCAAGGTCATATGGCAGTCATACATACAGCATTCTTACCATGTGTCAGCAATTTCTATATTTTTCCTCCAATGCTGGTTCAGTGTATTTGGTGAAAAACTGTTGATGGGGTGCAGCCCTTCTGAGAAGACCGATTAACACCAGCTGAGAAGAAATAATTCAGTTAGAAGAAAGTAACAACCAACCTAACGTGGAATCCATCACGTTCTGAAGTGGTCGCTTCTGATTTTAATTTTATGTAGTGTATTTTGTGGGAGAGGGATCACAAATGTCACCAACAAAAGTTCAGATGTGACCTCTGATTGAAGAACTTGAAAGAACCAAATAGGCAGATTGTCCTGGTAAATACTATCGTCTACAACATGCGTGTTCAGAAATGTTAAAAGAGAACTAAAAACATACCAGACATGACACCTTACAGGTTCATAAACTAAAAATATATTTAATTTGGAACATACACTCTGCAAAGCGTCCTGTGGCACGATTATCTCACACTCTTCACTACAATAGAACCCAGCGTGCTTGTGACCCTTTTGGCTTTCATATCCGACTGTCCACACTGTTTTTAGCGAGTGTCCAAATTGGCTGTTCAGACTGTAAAAGAGACATCCGACATCAATCTGGATGGGCTAAACATCGGATTTTAGCTGCCAGTCTGAACGCGACCTTATAACATCACCATAGCAACAGCAGCACAAGTAGATTGATTAATTACTAATAAGTAATGAAAATTTCAACCTATGGAATGATTTTGTGTATTTGTAACATAATTATAAGAATATTGTGTTAATAATGTTTATTTGACTTAATTGCCTGATTTTTCTGCAGTATGTTCACCATATATTAACAAAGCTTTCACAAAACATACCTTGTTGCAGGTTAGAAAATTGATTCACATTAGAAAAAAAATTAATATTAAACATTAAACTTGATATTTAATATTTGGGAAATGTGCTGCACGTTAACAAACAACCCCAAATGCAAAAAATAAATTATTTTTTTTCATGCCGACTTTTTCGTCCTCGGCTCTTTTAAATGGTATAAAGTTTCATGACGTGTATATTGTTGAAAACTTAGGGAATATGTTGATTTTAACGTCTGAAGCAGGAGGGGAGGGGTTGATTTAAGGTACCACTTTGATATTTTCATTAGTACAATCATTGAAGGCCTATTGATTTGTCGTATTTGTCGTATTATAGTACAAATCACAAAAACCTGTTAAAGACCAGACGTTTTATCTGTTATTGACTCATTGGTTTGTGTGTTTTGGTGTTCCAGTAATGATCTGGGATGACCTGAAGAAGAAGACGGTTATTGAGATCGAGTTCTCAACAGAAGTGAAAGCAGTGAAACTTCGGCGTGACAGGTAAGAATACGATGAAATGGACTCCTGGTCGACTTTCTAAAGGAAGATCATGTGTTCAGGGGTTACAAAATACGGATTGAGTAATGCAGTGGGGTGGGGGGTGGGGGGTGTTCCTCTGTTGGTCCACTTGTGTGGATCAGACACACATTTCTGTGTCAAAAATGTTGTACTTTAATGTCATGGTGTGGTGGGTTATCTGTGGGGTCGGGTTCTGACTTGTAGTTCAGACTTTATCCTTTAGGTCTGATCTGTTCTCAGGATTGTTGTTGTGCTGGACTCAATGATCAAAGTCTTCACATTTACCCACAACCCCCATCAGCTGCACGTGTTTGAGACGTGCTTCAACCCCAAAGGTCAGTCCTCACACGTCCAACACCCACCTTACCCCCTCCGTTTGGATGCAGAAAGCTAACCCTAAACCCACACAACATTTTAACTCGTAGCAGAAACTACAGGTAAACCTCGGCTCACCTCATTAATCCACTCCAGGAGTCAGAATAATGACGTGAGTCAGTTAACTTTAATTAACTCCAGGCTAAACCGAAAATGACATTTCCCATTTTGCTACTGTACTTTATTTATGAATGCATTTTCAATAATATTTGGTTAATACAAATCTGTTTTAAGGTTAAGAACAAATACATTTTATTTTTTAATACAGAAAGAGCGTTTCTGTCGTTTTTATCCTAATCTAGACAGTAACGTGATATAATGTGCTTTTAACGGTTTACTAGTGATTTTTTACAATTTTGGTATTTGTGGCGAACAGAAAGTGGAAATAAACTGACATAAACAGGATTTTTAATTTTCCGTGTATTTTTTTTTTTTGAAAACCAATGTATAATCGAGAGCGATCGTAATTGAAACGACGTAAACCGAGGTAAACCTGTAGTCCCAAATATTCCAAAGGATGCTGGGATTCACAGGGTGTTACTCTCTCACCGGCGTTCCGTCTTTCTCTCCAGGTCTTTGCGTGCTGTGTCCCAACAGTAACAACTCTCTGCTGGCCTTCCCTGGGACTCACTCAGGCCATGTGCAGATCGTGGATCTGGCTAACACAGAGAAGCCCCCAGTTGATATTCCTGCCCATGAGGGGGCGCTGTGCTGTATTGCTCTAAATCTGCAGGGCACAAAAATAGCTACAGCATCAGAAAAGGTAAGCCACAACCGTTGCAGATAGAAAGATGAAAGAAAAAGCACATTACTCAGGCAGCAAAGGGGATGAAAATGAGATGATGACCTTGAGAAAACTAGGTCAAGGTCAAACTTCAACTTTTGTACTTTTTTTTTTTTTTGCACATATCTCAAGAACCGGATAAGATGGAAAGACGAAAGAAAAGGCGTTATATTCAGGGAGGCAAGGGGATGGAAATTAGATCACAACCTTGATGTTGAAAAACTAGGTCAAGGTCAAATTTTCACTTTTACACCTTTTTAGGTACACATCTCCGAAACCTGATGAGATATAATCACAAAACAAAAAGCAACATTTCAGGAAGCCAGAGGCACAAAAATGTGATGATGTCGCAGGATGCTGCATCTCTGACCGCCTTGTTCTTCAGTTGTGGCCGTTCATGACCAATCCATGTTGTGTTTCCACAGGGAACTCTCATTAGGATTTTCGACACGTCTGCAGGTCAGCTCATACAGGAGCTACGACGGGGTTCTCACGCGGCTAACATTTACTGGTAAGAATTGTCCTTGTGTTCTGCTATTGATGCAGAATTAACCCTTTGCTCTTGACAAAAACAAGGCAAAGATTAGTGGAAGATTATTCCCACACTGAGTTTGACCAGATTCTGAAAGTCACTAGTTTTTAGTGATGTTAGTGCAAGAAGCCTGGTGACCTCATGGAAAACCAATGTAACAAGAAGCTTCTGCTGTCGTATTGAAACATGCTGGAGGTCAGGAAGCGTTGTGTAATGAAGGCACTTGAAAACTTGCACCAGCAGCTTTGCAGCAGTTCAGCAGTACCTCAAGGTACGAATGTAATCCGTTCTGTGACTGAGATCGTAAGTCAAACAATATTTCCTCATTTAACATAACTAAAATCAATTTAATCTCTTCCAGCTTTGTAAAAAAGCTCCAAGCTCACTGAATTATGAAAAAATACGCTAAATAAGCAACAATAAAGTATGAAAAGAAACACAAAAGTCACAAGCATGCACGCGCTATGAACCAGATGTGGTTTCAGCTGATGTTATATCCATCCACCAGTTTCCTGTTAAGTTTGTTTGTGATGATCGTCTGAACAGCGTTTCAGCGTTCTGTCTCATTTGTTGTGTTTTGTTTGTCAGTATTAATTTCAACCAGGACGCGTCCCTCATCTGTGTGTCCAGTGATCGTGGAACGGTTCACATCTTTGCTGCAGACGACCCCAAAAGAAACAAACAGTCGAGGTGAGTCTGAACACTTGAAGGTTTTCCGAGGAAGTCGTGTCTGATGTTCCAACCCTGTGTTCTCATTGGCTGTGGCCATTTCTCTACAGTTTGGCATCAGCCAGCTTTCTCCCCAAGTACTTCAGCTCCAAGTGGAGCTTCTCCAAGTTCCAGGTCCCGTCGCGTTCTCCCTGTTTGTGTGCTTTTGGGACGGAGCCCAACGCTGTCATTGGTGAGTTCAGAACGACTGTGATAATCACGTATCAACAGAGTATACACGTGATGTCACCATGGTAACACTGTCTCATCTGCCCCATGCCAAATTAAACAGCTCTCCATGTTGAGCGTTGTGTTGATCATTGGTGGTTTATGTTTCAGTAACGTCACATCAGAATGTTTTTTCATCTGCGTATCGCATCCCATGAGCTTCATCTGAGGTGTGATTAGTGCTAGTTTGGAATCAACAGTCTGTCTGTGTATTTATTCATCTCATTTTTCTTTTCACAGATACAGTATTACCTTGAGATACGAGTTTAATCCATTCCATGACTGATCTCGTAACTCGTAAAATAACTAAAATCAATTTAATTTGTTCCAGCCTTGTAAAAAAAGCCCCCAAACCCTCTAAATTATGAAAAAAATAAGTTACATAAACAACGAGAAAGTCTGAAAAGAAATATATTTTTTATCAACCTATGGACATGCAGACTTTACCTGTGCATGATTAATTTATTTACTGTGTGTGTGTAAAACAAGTTTATTTCCCTCCGCTTAACACTTCGTGTCGTCTGATCTGAGGTTGTAGTCGAAAAGCGATCCACCCAACAATATATACATATTATAGAAGTTACAAACAATTCTAAGTTATGAAAAGAAAAGTTAGAAATTACGTCTTTACTCCACCAATGAGAAGGAGATGCAGTCTCATCTGATGATGTATCTATCCACCAGTTAGCGGTGGATTATCTCAGATTATCTCAGATTTTTGCTCACATGTCAAACGATTACAGACAGAGCGACGGGTCGGAGCTCAAAAACCCGTTGGTGAAGCAGCTCGTATCTCGAGGTTCTACTGTGTATGAAATCTATATGAGTGACTGCATTATGGCAGCACACATTTTTTTACTTTTCAAAATGAACTCTTCCTTGACATACTGTAACATCCACTTACAGGCAATGCAATCAGAAAGGGTTGGACGTAATAAACACAACGTGTGTGTTCACATGAAGTCTTCTAATAACAGAGTTCCAGACTGTTTTTGCTGACTCGCTCGTTTCTCTCCCTCTGCAGCCATTTGTGCTGACGGCAGCTACTACAAGTTCCTGTTTAACTCCAAAGAGGAGTGTTCCAGAGACGTGTACGCCCAGTTCCTGGAGATGACTGATGAGAAAATGTGACCTTTGACCCCTGCTGGAGACTCCACAAAGATAACACAGGCTGTTATTTTTGTAACGTTGGAGGACAGAGGAGAGGGTCCCTCGCTGTGCTTCTCCTCTCCTGTGATGGGGTGTCGGATGGAGGGAGGACAAAGAGACGCACAGACAACCCCCCCCCCACAACAAAGATGAACTGATTGAAGCTGCGACGGAGATGCAGACTCTCTGACTCCTGGGGATCGTCTCTGGGGGATGAGATGACTACATAAAAGAGGGAAAGTTATTTTTTTGAACAGACGACTTGCGCTTTTTAAGATGTCTTCCGAGGAAGGATGTCTATTTTTGATCACATGGATGATACTGGTAGATAGAGGGACTGCAAATATTCAGATTTTTTCAACTAACACCACCCAACCTACTTATAGGGAGTGCCTCGAGACGGGAGAGAATTTGTATGTATGAACATATTGCTGTTGTCATCTATACATATGTGTGTTAATGTATATACTAGTGTATATAAGGTGTTCACAAGGCAGGGTCAGAGCGAGGGAACCGTTTTATTTCCACTTCTTTCTGTAAAGTTCAAGGTAACATCTGGAAGCCGATCCTGCGTTGTGAATCTTAGTATTACTCAACTTTCTTCTCTTCGCTGAATAAACACCACAAGCCTGACTGAACTAACCACTTAGATTTGTACAGAACTGCAGCTGAAAAAATGTGCTTTTTTTTTTGCTTCATTTTTTTTGTACATTGTGCAATATATATGTTAATTTTGTTTTTGTTTCAACCTGACCAAGAAGCTTTAAGGAATAATCTGAGCGATTTAGGAAATAGTTGTCCACGTTCCTGCTGAAGGTTAGCATCACTTATGATCGATCAGGTTTTGCACTTTTTTTTTTTTAATCAAAGAGCAGTGACCACCTAGATTATTTTATTTACTTGTGTTTGTGCGATTACATAAAGAAGATACACATTAGTTACGTTCCCCCAGTGTAGTCATTCTGCTAAGCTAAGTGATAGTTCTGAAACCAAGTTTGGATGTGAGGGTGACGTTTGGATTAATTTCCAGCTATCGCTATCCTGATTGGATCTGACACCCAGAGACAGAGGACGCGTCTATCGTCTGTCACTTTCAACATTCAGCACCAATGACTGAAAACGGGCACTCACTATGAAAATGTTTCATGATGTAATAAATGTATTCATCTTTTCGAGCCCTGTTTTTTTTTTCTTCTCATGGCCCTTATTGCCCATTGGTCAGGAGGGAATCTGGAACTGGTGAACTAGTTCCACTCAGACCTGGAGCCCCCGTCCAATCTGGGCTCCTTCTATAAATTTACCAGGTGATGAGATGATCTCATCCAACTCACAGCAAGAACACGTGTTTGCCAAGTGAAAGTGAAAGTCAAGTGTTTTTCCTTGCTGATCAATAAAGCTAAGAGCCAACATTCGTCTTAAACAACTGGAATCTAATCAGATGGAATAAAATTGTTGGCAAGGGTCACCTGAAAAGATGAGGGATTTTTATAATTCTTTAGACTGGACTTGGATTTTTTTTACGTTAATAAAGTTTTTATATTTGCTTACATTTAGAAAAATTATACATTGATGCAGTATAATTTACATTACACAGCATTGATGAGTAAATATTGTTTTTTTTTTTTAAATTGATAACATTTTTGTTTATTCAGTGCAAGAACATCAGATTGTACAGCTTCAGGTTGAACATACTGACCACAGCAGGGATGCTGGACAAACTGAAAACCAAGTTGTGTCGGACGCTCAAAATGATTGTGAAACCTGCATTTCAAATTGTGAATAAAATGTAACATCTGCTTTTAATTATATTTGATGTTTGATGCCTTTTTCTACTTTGGGAACAAACTGTAGCCTTGATTGAATCCGTGACGGAGTGGATTTGTCCTTCACTGTTTGCTTGAGGGCCTTTTAAACATTTTGGAAAGTCTTTTAAGTCTGTCTTCAATGAAAATTTTTGTCAGTTCCATCTCTGCTTATTGATCAAACACATGATCAAAACAATCCCCGCCAGCGCTTTCATTCCAGGTTACTTGTCTAACTAGTCAGGATGCAAAGTGATCAGGTTCATTCACATGTTTGTGACACTAATTTACAGTACATTTTAGGTTTATCCTCAAATTCTACTTGAAAGAATATTCTACTTGAAAGAATATAAAATCCCAAAATTTTTGTGAGGTGTGTGTATGATTCAGTTTAATGTCTCGTTGTACTCTGAAATTAAAGCATAGAGCATTATCATTTGTTTATTGTCAATACCCACTTCCACCGCTGTCAGGGCTCACGGGGTTGATGGAGCAGATCCCAGCAGGCACAGCCAACTGGGATAGGCTGGGAAAGCATATCCCAGATACACACACACACACACACATATACTGTATATATATACATATACTGTATATATACACAGTGGTACCTCTACTTAGGAAATTAATTGGTTCCGGAAGAAATTACGTAAGTAGAAAATTACATAAGTAGAGACGTGTTTTCCATGCAAATGCCCTAATCCGTTCCAAGCCCATAAAAATTCCGACATAAATGTTTAATAAAGCATAAAAATGCATCAAAACATGTAACAAATACATGTTACGATGAGGTTATTACACAATAAATGAGAGTTGTGCATAACGTAAAAAACAAAGAATAAAGAATAATAATGATGGTCATTTACCTTTTAACTGCTGTCCCCATTGTTTTTTGCCCTCTTTGGTTCATGCCCTCTTGCCCCACCATGAACAACAGAGTGAATTCCAGTCCTCCTCCTGAACTTCTCCAACCACCCACGCGACGCCTTAAACTTCCTTTTGTTTTAATAACGTGGTGATTGTAGATGCATTACGGCCATATTCTTTGGTGAGATCAACCAAACGCATCCCTTTTTCAGGCTTTTCTATCACTCCATAAGCACCGTTCTAGCTCCACACAGAGGTGGAGTGGCATCCCTCTTAGCCAATGGAATCCCAGGAAGATACATAATAGGTAATAGCCAATGGCAGAGCTGCTATGAGAATGTTGCATACGGGAACCTGTGGGAGATTCAAGTATCAGCTGATCCTGTGTTTTTATTCGAGTATCAGCCGATACTGTGTTTTTACATTACGCAAGTCGAACTTTCCTTCGTAAGTAGAGGTAATATTGTCCTGCTGAGAAATTTCGTAAGTAGAACTTTTCGTAAAAATAGAAATATAGACTTGATGGAAAATATTTCTCCAGGGGGATTATAAAAATCTCTATATAGTGAAAGAGTGCATCACTCCACCCTAGCACCTTTTAAATCATTATTCAAAATTGATTAAAAAGGTCCAAGAGTTCTACATGTACCAGGAGACCGGAGGACGCACATTTAAAAAAATTGAGAACTGATCTAATTTAATTTTAATTTTAATTTAAAAAAAAAATAAAAAATTAAAATTAAAATTAAATTAGATCAGATCTAAGACTGCATACTGAATCCCGTCAAAGTCAGATGGAAGGATGAACGTGAACAAACTGATCAGCTTGTAGAAAAACCAGAACTTAGTCAGATCCAACGCTACATTTTGGTTTAAGCGTGACTAACGTTGGACAGAGGTCACGGTGGATCTGACACACAGTTCTCGTGTAAAAGCCGGTGAGCTGCATGGAGTCACGTCCCGTTCAGCTTGATCAGGACAGGACGGAAAACTGCTGTTCTGAGACGTGAACGAAGAAACTCCATCCAACTTCTCTTCAAGTTGGGTGAGTAGGTGAACCGTTTGAGTTGGATCATCTTTACTCCTGAGAACAAAATTCTTCATGCACAGATTTTGTAATTGCATTTGCCAAACAAAGAAGGCCTTTACTCAAAGAAATACAAACTAAGAGTTTGTCTTTTAAATAAATTTATAAAAAAAAAAAGCATTTACCCACTGAAGCAGAACAAACACCTATCACTTGTTTTCCTCGTGTAATATAGAATCGACTGTTTAGTAGCCTGAGCAGAATAAAATAATCAAGCAATCAATCAAGAGACCGCCAACTTCAACACAAAGGTAACAAACACAGCCCATGACGACTGGGGGGCAAAAAACAGCAAATGAAAATACAAAAAAGAAAAACAGAAAAAAAAACAAAAAACAACAAGTTTAAGTGCAGCACTGGTCAGAATCATGGTGTAGATTCAGTCTACATTTTCTTCAGTTCCATATTCAGATAATCTGCTCACGTACATTGTCTCTAGATCCATAACATGCAAGCTTGATGAAGCATATGGTCAAATACGCATGGGAATATACTTTTTATCGCATAGGATATTTGTAAAATATGAAAAATCTGTGGATGTACAGTGATAAAGAAATTTCCTTTGCATGGATGAGCAGAAAAAAGACATCCACCCCATAGTGTTTTCTTTAAAAAGGAAAAAAAAAAGGAGACTACATTCATTTCACTGAACAGAGTCCACATACAAAAACAACTAAATGAAAGGCTTCCCAAAATATTATGTTGTGATGTTTAAATGTTCTTAAAGACCCCACTTAATAGCTTTTAGTTATCTTAATTATTACTAGAGAGTATCTGTGCCTTGGGAAAACACTCAAAAAAATCCAAAGATACACTAGTACAACAGAATACTGCATATCTACTCACGACTGGGTTAGGTAGGTCGACAAGAAGGCTAGCTGCCGTAGATGGGAATATCATCAACGTACATAGACAAAGTTCCCCTTTGTGGAATACACTACTGGTGATTTTGGTTGCATTTTCTATCTGACACAGTTAAGCTCTTTTCTGTTTCTGCTACCATGATGAGGCTCCTCTTCATCTTCCTGATCCAATGAGTCGCTTCTGATCTGATTTCTGGATTCGTTCAATCGTTTCTTCTTTTTGTTTGTGTCTTAAACACCAGGGATTCACACTCATCAGCTACTCTCTGGCTCCGTTTTCAACTTGGTCTTTAGTTTTTGCATTGTTCTCCATGGTCTTAGATCGATGGAAGAGGACTGGGGGGGGGGCGTGGACGACGTTTTTGTACCCTTTGGAGTCCTGTTCGTGTTTCCGCATCGCTTCTCTTTTTTTGGCACCTTGGAGAAGATGATACCAGTCAGGATGGAGGGGTGAGAGTGAGGGGGGGGTGAGGCTCAATGCATGATGGAGAGCATGGTTTGGGATGCAGACTGGAGTGGGAGGCTACTTGTCACCAGTCTGGTCACAGACCACTTCTTCTCCGGCTCTGTCCGTGGTGCCGTTGTTGGTGGTGGGGGTGTTGGTGGCCGCTGCTGCGCCACCCTCCTCTTCCTCCTCCGGTTTCACCCTCTTTGTGATGGGTTGATCCTGCAGCTCTCCATTCTGCCTTTTGGTGGGGAGGGATGCTGAGGCTGAGGCGTGGGCTGCCAGGAGGTGAAGAGGGTTAGCAACAGCTGTGGGACAGACGAGACCAAGAGTTAGAGGCAGAGCGATGAGCGCGTGGTGTCTGCTGTGGAGGAAACATCAACCTACGAGATCATAAACACATCTGCTAGAGAAGGTTGACAGAGTGGCTCAACAACAGTCGGATGTCATTGGGAATTTTATCTGTGTGGAAAATACTGCACGACACCAGTTATACTAACATTACTAGTTAGAGCCTGCTGTCAGAAACACTCACACTCCTTTATTTATAGACACCTTCAAGAATCACCAACTCCAAGAAAACATTTAGACAACCTGGACACTACCCCTAGTTAGCTGGTAGGAACTGGTTAACGTCTACAAAACAAAGTCTGCTGGGAGTTCAGGTAGAACACAGCTTAAGACACATCAGTCTGCCTGAGCCTTACAGGTAAACTAGCATCACTACCTAGACTACACTAGTTATACTAGCATTACTACCTAGACTACACTAATTATATTGGCATTACCAGCTACACTAATTATACTGCAATTACCGTATTGGCCCGATTATAAGACGACCCTCTCTTTTTCAAGACTTTTGAAAAAGACCCTTTGAACACCAAACTTAATTTTTAAACAGAAAATAATTACAGTACATCTGAAAAAAATGATTATAACAATATACTAGAGAGAAAAAGCTTGTTATTTTGCCTCATTCAAATCATGCAAAAACTGTCTTTCACATCTTAATATCTGAACATTTGAAGAAATAATGAAGTTTGCGTCGTAACTTCACAGCTGCCGGTTAACCTGGCCGATCTTCGACCCACTTTCTCCAGATTGTCGCTACGTTTCTCCATTTTCTGTTACCTCTTCTCTTATTTTCTTCTGTTTTCTTTCTTACCACTATTCTTATTCTTCTTCTTCGTGACAGGGGTTCGCTTTAGCCTGGGGAGTTAGTTCAGCATTCGCTTTAAAGATATCTGGCGCCATCTAGCGTTGTGAATGGGTATAATGTCTAGACCCCAAATATAAGACGACCCCCACCTTTTCAGCCTTATTTCAATGCAAAAAACACCGTCTTATATTCGGGCCAATACGGTACTAGCTACACTAGTTATACTGGCATTACTAGCTAAACTACACTAGTTATACTAGCATTACCACCTACACTGTCTGTCTTTCTCTTGCCCTGTCTTTATACCCGGTATCTTTCCTTTCCCACCCAACTGCTCAAAGCGGATGACCGCCCTCCAGAGTCTGACTCCGCCCTCCAGAGTCTGGCTCCGCCCTCCAGAGTCTGGGTCCTGTCTGGAGTTTCTTCCTCAATGAGGGAGTTTTTCCCCGCTGCTGTCTCTTCTGCTCTGAATGGTTCTGTTGGGTTTCTCTGTTCAAGTGCTTCGACATGTCTGCTGATGTGATGAAGCGCTATATAAGGTTGATTGATTGATTGATATTTGTATGTCCCAATATACTCTACTAACAAAAACACCATGAGTGAAGAATTTTTTTACCTACGGGATCAATAAAGTAATTCTTCTTCTTCTAACAGTAGCTAAACCACACTAGTTATACTAGAACAGGCTGTTCACAGGGGCAACCCGCAATGGAGCCGCCTGCCTTTCTACCTCCCTTCATGCCCACACCCTGTGTGTGTGTGTGTGTGTCTCACCTGTGCTTGCAGCAGTACCGATGGGGACCAGGTGGGTCCCGTTTTGTGTGATGGCCTTTATGGGGAGCTGGTGCTGACCCAGGGGGGCTTGTTGGACAATAGTTACTGTTGTCAAAGGAGCCGCCTGAGAGCTCTGGATGATGCGGCTGACGCCACCTATAGGCGAGGCTGTGATGGACGGGACGGGCTCCACTTTGACTACACACATGGAGACACGCACCAAAAAATCACACTCTGCACGCAGACGATGGTCACGTGACGCCTGCCGACCACAGGAAGCAGGTCTCACCTTTGATCTCCTGATGCTCCGCGCCGCCGTTCTCCTGAGGTTCCGAGTTCACGGCAGCAGCAGTCTGTCCAGCGATAGTTGCCATAGCGACGGATGGGATCTGGTGGACGACATGCACGGTCTGCATGACGGGAGCAGAGCTAACCGTTGTTGTTACGATGGCGGGAGAGGCCATGGCGTAGGTCACAGGCTTTATGGTCGTTTGAGGCACCTGGCGCTGCACGGCTATCAACACTGGCTGGTTACTGAGGGGGGAGCCTATCAGGGAGGGGGGCTACAGGTTACTGTCCTTCACACGGCGTAGAACACAAACAGAATCCACACAAACAGTTCATCATGTCCTACCAGGGGCGTTCTGTGCAAAGCGGGCCTCTTGGATGACAGCGAGTTTGGGCTGTACAGTTGAAGGTTGGGTTGGAGGGGGTGCTGGGGTCGGTTCTGGATCCATGGGGACTGGGGAGCCCTCTCTGGATAGGCTGTCTGGGGTCTGGACCCCGCTGGAGTGGGCAGACAGTACTCCTGTGTGGCTGGGAGAAGCTGGAGCACTCCTGGGCCGGGAAAGGAAAGAAGCTGCATGTGTAAAAATATAATGGACCCCCACAGCAATGACGTGTAAAACATTTACAGTCGGTGTTACCTGGAAGAGAGGGGCCCCACAGGGGTCCTAAAGCAGGGCACCCCCCTAGGCCTGCGCTTCCTGAAGGCCTGTTCTATCAGCTTGCCCTCCGACGCTGGATCGATCCTCCAGAAGGAACCTTTGCCCGGTTCTTCTTGAGAACGGGCCACTTTGATGAAGTAGCGGTTCAGGGACAGGTTGTGGCGGATGGAGTTCTGAAACACCAGAAACACACATGATGGAGCGTCGCAATCGCCTTTGAGTTCAATGGGGATTGGGGCTTGAGGAAAGGAGTGGCAGGACTTTCAGGGACAACAAAATAGGTTCATGGAATTTAAATACTCTATCGCACTTCAGTCACACTTGCTGGACCTTTCGTGGAGTTTCTAATGGTAAGTTTTTGTTACGTTTTTTTTGCCTCCACTAAAGCCAACTTCACCAGGATTCAGAAATACATTTTTCGATCAGCAGCCAAGTGGACTGGTAAATAAAAAATAAATGTGTTTCATATTCATTAATTTCCATAAATTTGATTGTGATAAAGTATTCTGCTGCATACAAACTCAAAGTTTGTGTTGCTGAATGGAAACAATTCAGGAATTCAACACCAGAAGTTGTGACAAAGGCGGAGTTGTGACTCGTGGCCACAGATGTTTTCCTGTTTCGTGGTTTTATTTCCAACGATAAACAAGTTGTGTCGATGCTTTTCTTTGCCAAGCTGGCGACACATTGAACAGCTCACCACCAATCATCCTGAAACCAGTCTGAGACTCCTTTCTCACCAAACCTCCATGACTCATACAGTTTTCTCCCTGAAGGTGGGTCTCCTCCTCAGTTTTCTTTTTTGTTGCTTCCTTTTTGCTTTTTAGGTCTCTCCACTACGTTCAGATATCGCCACATACTGTTGACATCCTGTGAAGCCGTGATGTATGGTAACTGTCAGTGTTCATGTGTTCGTCCGTCCGTCCACCAAATATCTTCACAACCGCAGATAGACAGATGAAACAAAAAGCACATTACTCAGGCAGCAGAGGGGATGAAGATGAGATGATGACCGTGACCTTGAGAAAACTAGATCAAAGTCAAATTTCAACTTTTGTACTCATCGCAAATTTTTGGTAGGCAGTCATGTGATACCGTACATGCATTCTATTGGCTGACCGCAACTGCAAGTGCGCTACGTCCTGTGAATGTCGGACTTCCGTGATAACTTTAGGTACACGTATCTCATCAGGTTTCAGAGACAACAACAAAACAAAAAGCAACATTTTCAGGAAGCCAGAGGCACAAAAATGTGTCGGTCAGGGTAGAATGTTGAATTCAGGGCTGTCGCGGGATGTTGCAGTCTCTGACTGCCTTGTTAAGAAATTGTTAATGCTGAAATGCAGTTTCTTGTACTACTGTCAGAAAAGTTGACCCGCCAGTGTAGCAGAAAACCTCCATGATTTACTTGTCATAAAGGAAATGACACCTGCCACTGGCACCACAGCAGGTGTTGGTTTTGGTTCCGTCCTTTCACGCTGGATTTTTTGTTCTGTCCCAGTCATGTGGTGCCTCAGCACTTTTGCTGTGTCCTTTGTACTTGCTATTCAGTTTCACTTTTTGGGAGCGCTTGTCTATTTGTCTCCAGTTCCTGGCATCCACTTCCCCCACCCACAACGGCAACTACTTCTGAGGGATGGCCGCCAATCGGTGTTGAGTGGCATGTGACTGGAACCAGCGGAATGTCACTCCAGTTGGATATCTCATCTCGGGTAATGAGCAAACTTCCCCTATATAGCTATCGCTCAGTGCACAAATTATTTATCTCATCTCTTTTAAGGGGTGGGGGTAGATTGACAGCAAGTAGATGAATGGAGGGGAGGAAATGGCCCGTTATACACCGTAGTGGGACCGGGGTGTTTACGGTGTTTATGATACAGTTGGGTCGATGACGTGTCTTACAATGACAGAAGGATGTGCCAAGTGGGCCTCCTGCTAGCTGTTCTTTTCTACCAGAGTTCATTTTACCTCCAGAAAGTAGCGCATCCCTGGGATGCGCTTCAACAAAAAAAAAATTGTGCATCCCAACATGATGCTTATGCATCCCAAAAGTAATGACAGAACATATGGTCAAAGATGCAAGGACGCACACAAACAAGAACACTTTTCTTTGTACTTGTAATCGTTTAGTTCAGTGGTCCCCAACCACTGGACCGGTACCGGTCCGTGGGTCATTTGGTACTGGGAGAAAAATGTATTTACGCAACCTCGTTTTTTTAAAAAATTTCGGCGTCTGAAAGGTGTTTTATTTTGAAAAGTGACGTCTGTACTGAATGACACACAGACAAATGCTTACGTCTGTCCCGCTTGACAGGTCTTGGTCACGTGACAGGTTACCAGCCGTTACCCCTAAATTAAGCGCGCACAACCACTCCAGTGTTCTGGATTAAAGTCAAGGCAGATTATCCTGAGACCCATAAAGTATCTTAATCCCTGCTTCCATTTCCAACCTCCTGTCTCTGTGAAGTGGGATTTTCTGCAGTGACTAAAGAAAATCAAACTGGAGTAGACCGGACGTCCAGAACACACTTCAGGTGTCATTGTCTCCGTTACCCCGAGATCAGCAGTCCACAACCACTAATTGATTATTGTAATTATTACTATTTGATTCATTCACTCTTTGATTGAAATGATCAGTATTTCTCCTACGTTGAATGAACTGATTGTAAGTTGCTATATTTCAAAATAAACCTCATGAGTGCCGTCACTTCAGTCCAATTTTTAATGTAATTATTTCTTACAATTATTTTGTTTACAGAGATGTTGATTATCAATTTATGAAAAAAAAAGGTTGTTTATTGTCTGTTGATGTCTGTATTTTACCTGAAACCACTGATGATTTATTATTAGACTACAGCTGTCCTGGTGTCATTAACGATCATCGAGCAAATGAAGACCAGTCCGTGAAAATATTGTCTTAGGTGAAACTGGTCCGTGGAGCTGAAAAGATTGGGACCACTGGTTTAGTTGAATCTGTCTTACTTGATGCTTTCTTTCATCTGATTTTCTTCATCTCTGAGTTAGCTGCTCACTGCTACGCTCTGCTTTTTACAGTTGGGTCACATGCATCCTCCAAACACCACAACACTGTCGAACATTGATGCAGATGTCTGAATTCTTAGTTAGAACCTCTGCTGAGCCTCAGGAGAGAAACAACAGATGATCAACTATGCCTTCAGGTCTTTTTACAGAGCAGCTAACTGGAATCAAGGCCCTGCACTGAACAGTCTGCATGGAAGTGGTTAATATCTCTGCACAGAATGTTAAATGCTATTTAAGTGCAATATTTGTTAATGTAACTTTAATTTTTTAATTCATGTTTCATCTAAAATTTGAGACATTTTAATATCATAAGTATTATTACGTTTTAAAATGCACACAGAAAAGTTGCACTTGTATTATCAGCTATATTATACAATATAGCTACTGTATATTATAACTTCATCCTAAAAACCAAAACACAAATGGGAAAAAAACAAAATATGAACCAATTAAGTATTAAGTTATAACGACAGGATGAAAGCGAGTGTCTTACTGCATTGATCAACGTCACAGTGAGATTCTGATGGTGACTTAAGGGCGTTTCAGGCAATGGAGCTCGTCATACTGTCTCGTCAGACACCAGTCACTTCAACAGGACCAGCCTAGGGCCTAAAACACCACCTCCATGTGTGTGTTCATAGTACACAGCTTTACACAAGGTAAAGAGGTGTACAGGCATAAAGGATGAAAGTAGTGTTTCACTATGTTTAGCAGTCATTTTCTGTACTTGTTCCAGTAATGGGCTTCCTGTTACTGCCCCAGAGTTAGAGTGGAATAAATGTGAGTTTTTCTTCTTTGGCTCATTGCATTAAATTTGCATTAAATTCTACAGAGGCCACAAGTTTTATGTACTCACTTAACAAAATAATGCTCTTCTGTGGAACATACAAGTTTGTTCTTGTTCACTTTGTGATGTCAACACCATGTTTAATGCCACTAAGGGATTGAAAATGCCCAAAATGACATTTTTCAAATTCCGACACAAACTTATTTTATAAAAAGATAGGGCAGTATAAAAACATTTAAGTACAAATCAAAAGGTGTCAAAAATTCAAGACTGACCTGCCACCCTTTATCAGCCGTTCTGTAGTACGGATAGTTCTTGGTGATGTGAGTGTAGATTCCATTTAACGTAAGCTGTTTATCCGGGGCCATGGTGATAGCTTGAACTATTAGTTGTGCATACGAGTATGGAGGTTTGGAGTCATCCTGTAGAAGAGAAATGAGAATATATTTCAGGAATTTGCTTTGTAAATTCAAGGCAAGGCCACATCGTGCTTTTGCTCTGTTTTGTTGACATACATGTCATGAATAAATACAGACTCCAAGTTCAACCAAACTCTCTACTCCAAAGTCTATGTTGTTGAGAGGGTCAATGTTTTGACCTGCATGAGCCACTGGGATGTTGGTGGTGCTCACACACTGATAGGAATCCTTGGACTTTCTCTGAAGTCTGCATCGTGCACACTTTTGTATGGGAGACCTTCTTTAACCTTCAATTGAAGCAGCAATTCTAGCAGTATTCATTCACCTTTCCCCTGTCTAGTTCTTACCTTTGGACTGTCTTCACCTGAGGCTTCTTTGTCATTTTCTGACTGGGAGTTGTCTCCTATGAGGTCAGAGGCCAGAGCGCGGCTGGTCCTGTAGCTAGAGAGCCCCGCCCCCCGCGGACTTGATGGACAGGAGTTTGCTGCACTGTAAATTTGATTTTTAAAAGAAAAAAATAAGATAGAATTTATGTTCTGGAACACTGACAAGATATTTCATGGAAAAAAATTGTGATTATTATTAATGTACATTTAATTCATTGGCTGCCAAAGCTTTGTAGCAATTTATGTCCTTCAGTGGACTTTCTATGCTGCTTCGGACATTTATCGGAGTTTCCTTTCTGTTCTTAACCGCTCCCATGATGCTTCGCTTAGAGCGACACCATATTTGCTCCCCGGTGAGCTCTGACACACGCAAACTTTGTTGCATCGTAAGCTGACAAAACTTCTCCATCTTCCTGATTCTCCATCCTCTGTTCCATAACTGGATCTGTCGTCATGACGCTAAATTCCATGATCGGAAGCCTCATTTTCACTGACGAGCTCCGGCAGCCGGTGAGTTAAACGTGGTGTTTTGCAGAAGACTGAAATGAGCCTGTTCTCACCTGATGGTGCCGGTAGGTGAAGGAAGGGGGCTCATGAGGTGGGCAATGTTGTCAGGAATGTTAATGGTCAGTGGGGAAATTTGGGGCTGGACGGGTTTGATCGGCGACTCGGGCACGTTCCTTGGCTCCTTCTTGTCACTGGACAGGGCTGTGAACGTAATCTTTATACTGGTACTAGGGAACCGGAAACAACACCTGAAGTCCAAAGAAAAAACAAACAAAACAACAAGTTTAGTGTGGATACAATTCCTTTGATGCTAACATGACAGATAAATACTACTCAAACAAGGTAGTCACAGACTGCAACATCCCGTGACACCTTTGAATTAAAAATGTTACCCTGACCTACTTGCATAGGTCAAAGATCAAAACTAGTGCTCTGACCTACTTTCATAGATCAAAGCACTAGCTTTGACCTACTTTCATAGATCAGAGCACTAGCTTTGATCTACCTATGCAGTAGCTTTGACTATAGATCAAAGCTAGTGCATAGGTAGATCAAAGCTGGTGCTTTGACCTATGGTCTTACTCACACTGGCCTTACCCGTTTTTCTATCTTATCCGGTTCCTGAGTGTACAAAAGTTTAAATTTGACCTTGACTTACATTTCTCAAGGTCATCATCTGGTTTCCACCCCCTCTGCTGCCCGAGTCATGTGCTTTTTGTTTCATCTCTCTATCTGAACGGTTGTGAAGACATTTGGCGGACAAACGGACGAACACACAAACACTGACAATCACATGACATCACCGCTGTGAAACGCCGTGTAATAAAAACAACAAAAGCCATGTTTACTACCACGTCATTGTAGACACACACACTCCTGCCCGGCAACAGGCAGGTCAGGGAGGTCCGACTCAGGTCATGAGAGGAGAGCTGGGATTCATTTTGTACAGTTTAAATATGGACTTACACCATGCTCACCACATAACACACCATGTCTAATTTAATATTAATAGGGTGGATTCGGACATCTTACTGACACCTCAAAGCGAATTATTTGAAAAGTTGTTTGAAATATGAGTTTAAACTGTAAGTTAGGACGCAGAACTGGAGAAAGTGTGTATCTATCTCTATATCTCTCTATCTATCTATCCATCTATCTGGGGAGTGTTTACAAGCGACAGGCGGAGGCCGCCGAACAGGTCGCTCAGTGTCAACACCGCCTGGAACACGAGGCGGGCTGACATTGAACCTCTCACACGCGCCGTTGTAGCGCCATACCATAATAATCCGTCACCACTCCCTCTTCCTGAGCAACAGACGCTAGCATGTGTAGCATCTCCGAACCCTACTGCTAGCGACTGGCCCGTGTTGTTAGCTTAGCATGCTAGCTAATGTTAGCCAAACACACAAGATTTGAGGAAAAAGTCGAACCAGTTTCATTAAAGTTTAACCATTCTAGTGTTTCGTTGAGGTAAAAACGACTTCTAAACGTCTGCAAACAGTTCGCAAGTTTGAACCAACGTATTTTTGCGTTTAAAAAACAAAATGTAAATAAAGATAAATAACGCTTTTGTCATTTTACGTAATTGCTAGCTGTGGCTCGGTGTGGCCGGTGTACTACGGCCAGGGACCGGGACGGTGTGACGTCAGCCCGGTGAGCTACACGCGTGGAGAATGGACCAAACACGCTCCAACACGCGGTGATGACTTAAGTTTGTGTCCGAACGCCACTTCTTCATACTAGCATATTTTCGCATGCAGATTTCATGTGACGTTATCGCCATTCAAGCCAGCAGCACGTATCAGACCTGACACAACACGTGCAACACCGCCGCAGGACAACAAAACAAAAACAACACCTGAACCCACAACAGCACATTATGAAGAACATGAAGACGTTAACGGTGAGGGTCACGCTTACATTCGTGGAAGCTGTAACGGTGGAGCCCCTCTTCTCTGGAACACCCCATCAACAAACACCCCGTTTTTCCCAAGGCATCGAAGGTAGAATTCCCCCGTGCCCGTGCCATCCTCTCCGGCAGTAAAAATTTCAAGATGTCGCCGGGAGATGAAGCTAGAGTGTCCCATGCTCACGTCCACCGAGCCCTGCGATGAGTTCCGGCCAATGGTGACCGACCTTTTCTTCATCAGATACTCGAATTCTCGGCCCTCCAGCCGGGCTACAGCCGACCCCGACATCCCGCTTACCACCGCCATCTTCGCCAATGTCTAATGGAGATTTGGAGATATGCGTAAGACTGAAACGTACAAGTGGTTTCAAGGAAATTAATTTGGGGATTTTCTTTAGATTTGCTAAAAGGGGGGGATCCAATTTTACACCGTGGAGAATTTGGCTAGGAACGTGCCAGACCGGGGACACAGCGGCTCCGACCCACCGCCGTGAAGAAGAGGTAAAAAGGGGATCGGCGGCCAATCAAAAGCGGCCAAACGGGCAGAGAGCGTCGTTATGGATAGTCTTTTCATCCAATGGCAGACCAGCGTGGGTGGGCTAATGTGTAGCGTTTACCAATGACAACAATAATCTAAATAACCGAAAAGAACAAGTTCGGTTGCAGTGCAGGTTGACACGCAGATGGTTGGAGAGCTGGAAAAAGCGGGCCAGAGATTTCGTGAATTGGCTTTCATTTGTCACGATTAGGACAAAGATTTATCTCCGCATGGGATAATTTTTTTTAAAAATTATTAGAAATACAAGCTCAGTTTTCACTTTAAGAACAATTTGATTTGTTGTCAGATTTTGATACTACAAAAAATATAAAAGATCACACTGAATCTTTAGGTTGCAAAATGTTGTTTTTGTGTCTTCAGTATTTAGTTATTGATCTACATTGGCATTTTTGGGGAATGACAAGGTTTGGAGAGTCATCTGTGACATATTTATATGCGGTTTATATTTATTTACATCACCTTATAAATTGATACGGCAGACTGAAAGGCAGGCAACATTCACTTCTGAGTTTCTTTCCCCGTCTATAATTTCATAAAACTACAAAAGTGATGGTAGCACTGTTGCTGCACAGCACAGTGCTTCCCAGTTCGAGTACTGCTCTGTAAAGAGTTTGCATGTTCTTCTGGGTTCTCTATCCAAAACCTCCAAAAACATTAACTTCAGGTGGATTGGCCAGTCTCAAATTGACCGTAGGTGTGAGTGGTTGTCTGTCTACATGTGGCTCCGCGGTGCACTGGCATCACTGCCTCACTCCCTCAGTCAGGTGGGATAGGCTCCAGATCCCCATGACCCACGATGGCGGAAGAAGCGGGTACAAGAAATGGATGGAAGGATCGTCGGACAAAAGTAATGCAACTCTTAAAATTATCAACGTAATTACTGTATCTGGAGGTTGTAAGCTATTATCAGTTTTTGATTTCTATTTGCATTAATGAACTAGAAGCAATGCAATGACAGACTGCAACATCCCGCAACACCCCTGAATTGAAAATTTTAACCTGACCTATTTGCATAGGTCCAAGATCAAAGCTAATGCTTTGACCTACTGTCGTAGATCAAAACACTAGCTTTGATCTATGGTCTTACTCACACTGGCCTTCTCACTTGTATTTCCATCTTATTCGGTTCCTGAGTGTACAAAAATTTAAATTTGACCTTGACCTAGTTTTCTCAAGGTCAAGGTCATCATCTGATTTTCATCCCCTCTCCTGCCTGAGTCATGTGCTTTTTGTTTCATCTTTCTATCCCTAATGGTTGTGAAGATTTTTGGTGGACTAATGGATGAACACACAAACACTGACAATTACAATACATCACCGCTTTGAAACGCCATGTAATAAAAACAACAAAAGAGATATTTACTACTATCTGCAACGGTTGTGAAGATATTTGATGGACAAACTGTCCATTTGCTCGTGTCTGGATTACAGTATTATGATTACAAGTGTTGTACTTTTTTATTTCAACAAAGCAAAATAACAGTTATACAGTGCGCACTCGTACTTTTGCGATTAAGGAATCCGCGATCGAGATCACATGACTTCCTACCAATAATCCGTCATGAGGCGGAGTCGCGAGCGTTGATGCATGAATGTGCAAGGGTGCACTATAATAATAATTATAGCTGGACAAAACTGACCATTCATTCATTCATTTGTTCATTCATTCATTCGTTCATTCATTCATTCATTCATTCATTCACTCACTCATTCATTCATTCATTCATTCATTGACAGAGGTGTCTGGACACATTGCCAGTGCATGGCGGAACACAAACCTGACTAAATGATGGGAAAGGCAACAGCCAGCTATAAAGGTCCTTTTGTCTAATGAGAGTGAACCTGTGTGAAATGATGAGAATAGGGTTTTGGTCACAGCTTCCACTGCAGCACAAATCATAGCATTCTGTTCTTCAGAGAGGTTTAATGGATATCCATTCACTTCAGCAAAGGGACAGTAATAATGTCAAATACAGTATATTATACAACATATCAACACATTTTTTATATGACTTATCATAAGTGAAATACTTTTGTATTTACTTGTAAAATCAAATCTCAAACAAAAGCCCACTTCCTGTCTGCTGCAGGGGATGGAGGATCTCAGTGACTCACAATGATACATTCCATTTAGGCAGACTGAATCAGCAAATGAAGACCAGAAAGAACTGAAGAAAGTTCTCTAGTGGGACTCAGATTTTCATAAACTTAACATTCCATCAGATGTCTTTGAATGTGTATCTACTGGTTTTGACCTGAGTCCGATTCCTTGTATTAATCGTCCACCATGGTTTCTCTGCAGCTTATTGAGATTTACTAGCTGTAGTGTAGTTCCGTCCACGCTGATCTCTGCGTGTGGACATCTTTAGACAGTGTTGACACTGGTACAGAGGAGGACTGTGATCCTGACAGAGGCCTGGTGCCCACTAGCTGTTAATACTGTGAAGCCAGTACGATCTTCATATTTAACAAAACCAATCCCATCCGCCACACCGCACGTGTGCCCTGAAAATGACGTAATCCATTCCAACAGAGGTGCATTCAAGAATAATACAGGGCAGAGGACGGTTAGTAGTTCTGGGCGGTTTAGAACTTTTTCTGAAGGCCAAGTTTCATTTTTTACAACAGTCACCTCTTTGGTTGTTGTTTGATTTATTTAAAATACAGGTATAAGATAGAAGATGCTAAATATTGAAATCATTCATCCATCCATCCCTCCATCCATCCCTCCATCCATCCCTCCATCCATCCCCTTTTTACCTCTTCTTTGGGCGGCAAAGGGTTTGAAAATGAGATGATGACCTTGACCTTGAGAAAACTAGGTCAAGGTCAAATTTTAACTTTTGTACACTCAGGAAACGGATAAGATAGAAAGACGAGGGAGAAGGCCAGTGCGAGTAAGACCATAGATCAAAGCTAGTGCTTTGATCTATTTAAGTAGGTCAGAGCACTAGCTTTGATCTTTGACATATGCAAGTAGGTCAGGGTAAAATTTTGAATTCAGGGGCGTTGCAGGATGTTGCAGGCTGTGACTGCCTTGGTTCTAGTTTGATCTACAGTCGCTTATCTGCCTTGTGGTCATGGGTCTATCTCAGCTGGCAACGGGTGAGAGGTAGGGTGCACCCCGGATGAAATGCCAGTTCATTGTGGGGCGACAAGAAAGGCAAACGGCCATGGCTGCTCACACTCACACCCACTAACAATTTGTTGGTTCCCCCTGGAGGACTGAAAAAGACATACAAACAGAAAGAAATCTAGCAGGAAGGAATTGAACCTATAACCTTCTTGCTATAAGGCAACCCACGGCGCCACCTTGCTGCCCCCTGGCCAATCAGGGTACTCAAAACAATCTGTCCTGCAACATCCTGGTGATGTTGAGTCATTTCCACAACGGATACCTGCCCATTCCTCTCAGGGAGACCCGGGTCTACTCTGAGGTCTGATCCCGAGTCCAGGAGAAGCTGATTTCAGCCACTTGGAGATCCAATCCTTTTTTATTTCAGTCACCACCTGAAGTTTATGAGTAGTTGTGAGGCCTAAGATATGAATTGATACCCAAGGCAACACCTTCTTTCATATCCACCTCATTGTGGGTCAGGCCATCGGGTTTGGTCCTCTTTCAGTGGACATGTAGGCTCCGATTGGCTCCTGGTGGCTGTTCCACTGGTGTGTGTGAATTATACTACAGTACTCCTGGTTATCAGGTGTATGGTATTGCGTGGTAGCCTCTGCCACCCATGGCTTTGGTGAAGGTAAGCATGGCTACACAATCTCCTCCTATTGACTGCATTTTGAGATCCTGTCAGTGAATATCACGATCAGGAATATGTATCTTATTTAATGTAATCAATTGTTACTGCTATTTTGAGATTTTTGAAGTGCAATGAAGGCTGACATCTTAATCTAGATACACTGACTTAATGCGTAAACATCAACAAAGTGACATATTTCTTCCTAACAGACTGATGTATGACAAATTACAAAAAATAGTGACGAAATGTTCAAATATTTAAGTATAGTACATCATTTAAACAGATGGACCTTATGTTGTTCCCCCTCAAGGACTGATAAAGACACACATCTTATATAGTACATAGGGTATGTAACACACAATTTTCCAATTGCTGTGGCCTAAATGTATCATCCCTGGCTTTAAAATACAAACTTCTATGTATATGTCATCATTTTTTGATCTCACTTGGAAAAGGCTTATGAATCTTTCAGTCTTGATAACTAGATAAAATGTGGGTTTCTATTTGAGATGTTCTCTGTATTGGGTGCTGATCATTGTTGTAGCGTTCATAGTGGTACTGCAGTTACTGCAGTAGTACATGAATAGAGTCCGTCTCAGCTGAAAAAAAGTCAGTACACTGCTGCCCCCTGCTGGTGTGTCATTGTCATGCAAAGGCTGTTACCAGTGCCGCATGTCCAAGAAGATAATTATTGGTAGGGCACGACGTGTACAAATTTATAAAACATAAAATCACTGCGTACTATTATTATTATTGCTGTTGTTTTTGTTGTTGTAGGAATGATATGCATAATATGTGATCTCTTTTTAATGATTCATGGAGTGTTTTTTTACATGTCTATAATGTCCCATCTTGCTTTTCTAAATACAATTTAAAAAAAGAAATAAAATAGAAAGGTGTCACACCAGAATTGTAATTGGTTCATGACTGTCCTGTTGGCCACCATGATGTTCTAAGAAGGTGATATATGTGAGTTGACGTTTTATATTTCTTGTCATACATTTGAGAGACACCAGACAAATGGACTACACAGACAACAATGAGCTCAAAGGGGTCTGTCTCTCCTTGATGGCTGACAGTCTGTTCATACGTGAAACCTATTTAGAGAAAAAATATGTTATCCATTTATTTTCTTGTTGATGAGACGACCGTAATCATCTCATCTTCAGCCACTGTTTCCTCCCTGTGGGTCATGGGGGTTGCTGGATGCTATCCAGACGCTCTGCCAGTGCATCGCGGAGTCACATTTGAATATTTAAATATATTTATCTGACATGTATTTGGTACAATAAGAATCACAGTGTCGTTAACAGTTTAACAGTACCTTCTAATCTAAACTGAGAGACTTAACTACGTGTCTATTATTATTCTTTGATCCGTGCACCACTCTGGTCCCTGAG
Source organism: Antennarius striatus (assembly GCF_040054535.1). Classification (NCBI taxonomy): domain Eukaryota; kingdom Metazoa; phylum Chordata; class Actinopteri; order Lophiiformes; family Antennariidae; genus Antennarius; species Antennarius striatus. The sequence continues at coordinate 1,056,541 of NC_090796.1, forward strand.
GACCTGAAGGAGAAGGTTGAAACGTGGTCACCCAGCAGGAAAACAACTTCTACTGATTGTCACAAAATTAGCATCAAGCTCTGCTGAACTTGACCTCTCCAGTGCAGTTTCATGGGCCATTACTAGGCCACTGTTTGTTTCCTGTCTATATATCAGCCTACACAGTTCTACATGTTAACAGCTGGTAGCACAAAAAACAAAACTGAACACTTAATTCCATCTTCACTAAGTTGAGCATCCATTAATGTTTAAATATTCATTCATTCATTCATCTTCTTGTACAGCGAGTGACGAGGGGTTACTGTATTGCTTTTTACTCCACTACATCTATTTGACGTCTATTAGTATTTTTTAATTGGGCGAAACAAATAATCCAAAATATGATTTGCAATAGAATGTGTTCCATTATTAATGATTATTATTTACTCAATAGTATATAAAGTAAGACGAGTAACCTCCAGCTTCACACATTATTAAACTTCACGAACGCACATGATAAATGAAAAACTGTAAAATAATCGGTTCTCCAAAGTAAGTGCTGTTATATTTGATACTTTTGGTACTTTTACTGTAAACTTTGCTTACAGAATTCCTACAAACAAATCAATCAAGAATTGAACTCATTAAAATATCTGTTCCATGTATTTAATCCCATCACATGTGTCCACTTCTATTCTCCGTGATGCTGCAGTGTGAGACAACAAGAAAACACCAGCGACTAAACTTAATCCCTCGTCTCTTTGTCCCCACAGCGCTGAGCCCAGAGGTGTCATGTTCAGGTGACCAGTCAGTGTGGTGGTGCGTGCACACTGGCTGTGCACCACGGGGGCTGGCACCAGCTGATGGAGAAACACGTTAGGTGTGAGGTGAAACCTGAAGCCTCAGACAGACTGATTGTGACACGTTAGAATCAGGTCACAGGAATTCACATTGAGCAGCAGTGAATTAATAATGACCCACTTCTAAACACTGTTTGCATCCCAACAGGACACACACTGAGTGTGTGAGGAGTAAACACCAGGGACGTGTTTGCTGGAGACTGTCTGCACTCTGGAATTCATTATTTCCTTTAAACAAACATATCATCTAAATCCACGTCAGTAAGAACAAAAGAAACACTTGGTTTACGACCCGTCCCCATGGCCCCCGCTTCAGCTGAGCTTCAGTATCGGACACGCTGTACACAGGCTGTGGCCTTTAGTCACACAGAAACAAGTTATGCCACATATTTGATGAATAGTTCTGTGATTTAAATCTGGACAAACAGCTTTCAAGAGTCCTCCACATTTCCATTCTGTTGTAAAAAGATCTGTCCTCCTCCTCCACAATCCTTCCCAGTTCCAGTGACAAACAGACCCAGTTTGACTGGTTTCTTCTGAATGGGTTGGTCACAGTATTCGGAGAACACCCCCACATAAACTCATGGAGAACAACAGACTCACAAGGAAAGTAAAATACCAGTGAATAGAATGATGATATTATTGTATTTGGCATTTCTTCATCACACTGAATAATGATTTCACATTGTTACCTATTATATACGTCCATTCATTACCAGGTATCAGTGTTTTACTCATTACTATAGTAATATTTCATTTATTCACTTTCCTAACACGCTTCACCGGCTGCGGCGGGTCGCTAGCTTATCCCAGCCGACACGGGGTCGTGAGGTAGGGTACACTCCGGGTGCGACACCAGTGCACGGCTGAGCCACACAGAGACGCAGACAAACACACTCAGAATAATAAATGTGAATACATTTGCTCCCTTCTTCAACAGTCGGGGCCCTTTGCTCAAAAGTGTCTGAATTTGCCCCCGACTCTGCTGTGGACGTCGTATTGAAGTCGGTCATTTAGTTTGGTGGTGAAGCAAATATAGAAAAATCCACCAACAAGATCAAGTATGACCTGAGAGTTGATGTAGAAAGGAACAAAGCCTTCGGAATCCTTCCCTTTACAACACGCCTCTCCACTGTGTGACGCTTCAGATGTGTGGATCCACTCCTGGTGGACTCTGGATGTGACTCTGCTTTCATTTTCTCGCGCCAGAAAAGTCATAAATGAAGAAGCAGCGCGTCTCATTTTGGGAGTAACTGGTCCATCGGCACCTCCAGGTTTCCCAGATACCAGATGATCCAGAACACCAGGCTGAGGAACACGATGAGGGATCCTGAGAAGATGAAGAAATCCCAGAAACTGAGGGGAGCAAAGACCCCGATGAAGAAGAGGATCAGGCCTGCTGCATCCAGGATGACCGCCACAAAGAAAAACGGCAGGCAGCGCCCCAGGTAGCCCGTATAATCCATGACAGGTTCACAGCTTCAGACGTGCGTCATGTGAACCACGAGAAGACGAATAAAAACGCTGCTGGTCTGCTCAGCGCCAGCTGTAAAACTGAAGAGGAGATGAGACGGAAGAGTTTGGACACCCGGGTGACATTCCATTCTCTATCTACATCTCGTTCTATTTATGACACCATCTGACAGGAGAAATATGTTTCCTGAATCATCACAAGGGATCCTGATCTACATTTCATAGACATGTTGTATTCTAACATCCACAGATCCAAACCTGATCTCAAGCCCACAGGTGGTTTGGAAAAGCTAGAAATACAAGATTAAGTTTTGGTTTTTATGTGTAAAAAATAGATTTTATGCTGACATTTCCACCCGTCGAAATGTCACATTAAAAAGTAATGTCAAAAAAAAAAAAAGATTCTTGAGTAGCTTAGAAGGACAGAAAAAGGCAGATCCCAGACCAGGAAGAGAAGAATAAGAAAAACTGTTCCTTGTAGGCGTCACTGTGCTGTTAATGTGACGTGGATGTACAAACACACCAACTGCTTTCAAACACACAACCTTTATTCTCAACAAAAATAATTTACAACCTCCATAAAATCAGCGCATAAAAATAGAATTTGCCTCACATATATAATATCTTCTCCTCTGTGCCCAGCCCGTCTGTCCGCTGCACACGCAGGGCTTTTCCCTGAAGAAGAAACCGTGTTCTTTATTCCAAAAAAGTGACTTTAGTTCACAAGTTCAGTGTTTTCAGCCTGTGGGAAAGCAGAATCCAGGAGTTCATCCTGCAGCAACAGGGAAGCTGGACGTAACCTGAAAAGAAGAGAAGGGTTCATTTCATTCAGGATTATAATCTGTTAAAAGTTTTCTCAGACAGGAATTTTATTGTCTTCATGGGGAGTGTCTGTTGCATTACTTGCATACACAAAAACTAACAATAAAAGACATAAACATGTTACAAAATCATAGAGATCAATCTTACACAATGTCAAGTTTGACCAAAGTATTGCACCTATTACAGTCCTGCAGAATTCCCCAGGTAAATACCACCATGACCACATAATTATACAGAAGGAGACAAACCTTTGACAAACCTTCAACAAATCTACTTGTTAACTCTAAGGTGCAGGGATAGAAACGAGATTACCTTCAGGACAATAAAGGGTACGAACACACCGTTTCTTTCCTCACACACATTCTTTGTGTGAGCTCTGGATTTAGTCACATTTTACTGATCAGAATCAGAATCAGAAAAAAGTTTATTGCCAAGTTTACCACACGAGGAACTTGACGCTGTGTCGGTGCATTACAAGGTGGAAGCAATAATGAATAAAAAAACCTATTTATAATTTACATTAAGGTGAGGTATACGGTTGGTCTGCAGCTCCGGTTCTCATCAACATATTCTGTCTCATTTTAGTGACAATATGTAGAGACAAGAAGATAAACCAGAACTTCACTGAACCATTAATAACAAATGAAATGTAAAAGACCCGGTATTGGGGGAGCAAACTCTCTGTCATGGCTTCATCCATCCATTTTCATAAAGAAGAAACAATCGTGTTCGTCTTTAGCCACTTTTTCTGCCTTGAGGGTCACGGGTATTGTTGCTACCGGCGGGGTAGACCCCGGAGAATCACCAGTGCGTCATGGGGCCTCTGTCATGGTTTCTTCAAGTCCAAATATATATTAGCTCATTGTCATTAAAGTGGTTACCAAGTGGCAAAGGCTCAGAAAGAACTAAATTGTTGCTAAAAAAGTAAATAAAAGAATTAAATACAAGGGAGCACAGTGCTGAAATGCAAAAAGAAAAAAGATCTAGAGGAGAAGTCTGGGCCTCCGTAACCCTGAAGATTCAACCGCCATCAGCGCTGCTTCCACCTTTGTGTCGTGACGCAGCAGCATGAGTTTCCTCCTGACACGTGAACACCCTTATTTACCCAGCATGTGCTGATTAGGCAACCGTTGCTTCAATTCAACTGTTAACCATCAGTTAATGCACTTATTAACGCCTACACAACATCTCATACTGTGACTGGAGATGTGAAGGGCTTGGTGTGGCTGCTATAATGGTAATGTTGTCCTGAGGTGGAGCCTTTTGTTGGTAGGAGCAAAGGCCAGCGATAAAAACCCCAACCAGGAGTACATTATGTACCATCCACCCAAAACCAGCACGTAAAGACGGATCCGCCACGCCCCGCTTTCATACAACATACTCATTCAAAGTAGTTTTGTCAATGCTGTGTTCAGATTTGACAAAATAATATTTTAGTGTAGATTTCTGAGCACAGAATTAATGCACATCATGTTCCCAGCATGATAAATTCAAATTGATTACAGATTCTGATCAAACGGCTGTAAAAACGTTTCACAGCAAACACAAAGATTTGCTTTTCATTACGTTTCTGCAGCAACACTCATGATTGGAGAGAAATAAACTGGATGTAATTAATGAACCAGCAGTTCATTGTGTGCTAGATAATACTGGTGATTCAGCTACATGTATGTTTATATTGTTGATGGAGATTATTAAATTACCTTTAGTGTGCTCTCTCTGTTTCCTTAAATACTCAAAATACAGAAATTTCTTAAAGACATTTCTATTCATGAACCCAAATTGATTTCTTTTCCTAGTGCAACTACACAAAGTGTAAAGTAACTGAAAGTTTGTGATATTATTCTTTAAAGGTAGCTTCATGTCATCTGATAAAACCTTTCTTGCATGCATGGTCTCATTTTTAGTTTTAAGTATATTAAAATCTTCGATTTTCACTGTAAATCAGCATTGCTTAAGATTAGTTAGAACATTTGGAATTGGATCAGCCTGTTCAATTATGTTAATTCCATCTTACATACTGATTAAATGTCATTCTATTATACAGCCTGGATTTACAGTCATATCAATTAGAGTGAGAATAATATTAAATTCCATAAAACAAACCAGGTGAGGACTTTGGGGGCCTGCAGCTTTGCTCACATTTGTTTCAGTTACAGCAAAGAAGCAGCTTCATTGTCCAGCATCCAGTGTTTGCTCTTGACCGCAGCATTTACACAATTCCATATCTCCTGAATCATCACCCAGGTTAGATAATACTGGAATCAGGCTGAGGATCGTTAAAGTCAACTACCTGGAACAAATGTGTGGAGGGAGTGTACGTGGAACAGCCTCAGATACGAGTAGGGGGCCGGGCTGCGTCCACCCGCTGCACTCTCTTCCACTGGATCAATAAGCAATGCTCAGTTCTATTAAAATGCAATTGCGCTCTCTAGCCCAGAGGATGTCTGGCTCGCCTCTCGCTTACAAGTAAACCGACGGCTCAAATAATGCAAACTGTGAAGGTGAACAGTAACAGTCAGGCTCATTAATTAAACGCTGCCACGGGCCGCTGGAGATCTGTTCACAGCAGCAGGGGAGAGAAAAATGATTACAGATATTCATGAGCAAGAAAGAGCCTGGGTGGTGGGGGGTGGGGGTGGGGGGTCGTTCCTCAGGTCGGGCTTCGCTGCAGGTGTCCTCTTATAATGCGAGACATTTTTATCATAAGTAGGGTGACAGCCGTCAACACGATAAGGATGTGTGTGTGATGATGATGATGGACCCGCAATGAGCTGGGGTCTCGACAGGGGTGTACCCTGTCTCTTAGAGGGTACAGCCCTTGGAGATGAGATTAGATCACAGTTACCTCATGTACAAGAAGTAATGTGTTTTTGGTTTCATCTTTCTATCTGCAACGGCTGTGAAGATATTTGGCAGACAAAAGAGTCTGGGTCCTGCCCGCAGTTTCTCCCTCAATGAGGAAGTTTTTCCCCACTACTGTTGCTGATGCTCTGGAGGGTTCTGTTGGGTTTTTCTGTCTGTTAAAGCTCATTGAAATGTCTGGTGGTGGTGGTGATGATGATGATGATGATGATGATGATGATGATGATGATGATGATGATGATGTCATAGTTAACAGCTGATAATGACTATAAATAATAAAATGAATATTTAAGACTTTCGGTTCTGGTTGTTTTCTGGATCCACCAGATGAGAGCTTTAACTTAAGACTGAAACAGGTTGAGAGGGTGTGTGTGTGTGTGTGTGTGTGTGTGTGTGTGTGTGTGTGTGGGGGGGGGGGGGGGGTGTTAAAGTCTGGACAGCAGTAAATGAGTCACCATTAGACTCCAGACAGGAGGAGGATGAGGAGCCCAGGATGAAGGTGTGAAGGTGTGTGTTTGAGGTGAAATACTCACCAGCTGCCGTCAGAAGACCTTCTCTGCTTTCTCATCCTGCAGATCCACATGTGAGCCCCCCCGCTCCCCCAAACCGAAGCTCCTCTCGGCTGTCGGTGCGCGCACCTCCTCTCCATCGAAGCCCCGGTTGATGCGTCCTGACGCACATCCGCGGTCCTCCCAAGTAACGTGAGACGGTGAACGCACAATCCCGTTCACCTCCTTCCCGTTCCCAATGCTCTTCTTCTTCTTCTTCTCCTCCTCCTCCCCGGCCTCCACATGCTTCGTGGACCCGATGGTGAGCCTCTCCGACAGCTTGGAGGCCCACTGCGTAAAGCTGATGTCCATCGAGGCGCGCCGGTCCTCGTACAGCTGGACGTTCCCGGTGTACCACAGAACCCACCAGATCAGACTCAGGAAGATGATCAGCGAGCCCGTGTAGATGAAGAAATCCCCGAAGAAGCGACCGTTAAGCCTCAGATTACCGAAAATCCCGACCAGGAGCACGACCAGACCGACGGCGTCAAAAACAATCGCCAGGTAGAAGATGGGGACGCAGTTCCCCACGCACCTGCGGGCCATGCCGGAGAGAGGACCGCCCGGTGCCCCGCTCCTCTGAACGCACATCCCCTGAAGTCCCACCTGTTTGGCGTTCACCTGCGCGCAGACTCCGCCCTTCAGACACGTCACAGAAGCTGTCGGGGCGGGCGGGGTGGGGGGGTGGGTGGGGGTCATATCAAGGTGCGGCCTTCTAATCCACCGTGTTGTGCGTTCTTCTGGAGACTGGACACACACATTTAATTCTGATGATGACAGGGTTCCAGACTTTAAATGAATGAATGAGTCGTGTTGTGCTGTTAAACCAGACTGCCTTGACGCGGTTCAGACCTGTTTTTAAACGATTCTAGTCGTTTTTCAAGGGGCAGAAGCTTCAATATCAAAATTGGCAAGTATTTTGAAAAACTTGAAGAGTGGCACAAGTGACACAAACTGTATATAGTTATGTCAGAAGCCTATGGCAACTTTTTTGGAGTTCAAAATCCATTTGATGAGCATGTTTTTGGTTTTTATGCGCAATAAAATACAATTCGTTCCATTTCCGAATTTGACTGTGTGTCTATTTTGCCCCAATATGTCAATATAATAATTTATAGGGAAATAAAAACTATCTGTTCATATAGCTGAAGTTGTGCTGAAGATAAACATACCACACATGGGTATGTTAAATCATTTTTAATTTGGTTTATACAGTAGAGACAAATATCAAAAGTACAAAAAACGGCCAAAATAGGTCAGAGCTGTAAGGGTTACTGACATTTTTTACATTTGATCACATACTGAGACACCTGGCATCACCATCACTGAAACATGTCAGAAACCAATTTTTTACAATCAGATCTCAACATTGACAATCACATGACCAATGTCACTGCAAAAGTGTTTTATTAAAGATAAAATTAAAAAATGATAATTTCACAAACTGACTCTGAAACCATTTGTTATGTTTGCAGTTTATTGTAATGTTGCAGGATTATCGATCGGACCAACCGATAGGATGAGCTCCTGCTCGTTCAGACAGCTGCTGTGTTCTTATGATCAAATTTAAACACGTTACTGCAGAACTAAGATCACTTTGGTGGCTCACGTACAACACAGATTCAACTTCTATCAACTTTCATTTATAAGGTGCTTCATCACATCATCAGACATTTCAAAGAGCTTTTACAGAGCATAAGACATAGCGGCGGGGGAAAAACTCCCTCATTGAGGAAGAAACTCCGGGCAGGACCCAGACTCTGGATTACATCCATCTGCCTTGACTGGTTGGGAGAGACAGAGAGAGATTTTTAAAATCACGTTTATTCATAAAAGCCAAATTACAAGATAATTACATTGACCCAAAATCCAAAAAAGATTCACGTAAAGCATCAAATGGTGTAGTTCCACATGTGTCTCTGACCTGCTCCGTGATGCTGACCTGATGAGGCCCTCAGGTCATCACTGGAGTTCAGACGCACACAGAAGAAGTTTGGTGAAGGTACCTTTGGTTCCTGCTGTCGTGTTTTGTGGGACATATTGATCTGAGGTCCACTGTTTCATTCTATCGTCCCCCTCCATAAAACACTTTTCAGCTTTTTTTAAGGATTCTGAAGGTCCCCAAGTCAGATGAGATACTGGATATTACCCCAAACATTGCATTCTAATGTCCAAAAGGAGGGACCCAGGAGGCATCGTAACCATCAGAATGTTTTCTGTGTATTTGACCTTTCTGCAGGAATATTTATTATTCTTTCAGCTCAACTAATAAAATTCACAGAGACCATTTTGTCATACTGGCGTTTCAATTTTCATTCATCTTAAACCCTAGACAACGGTATGTTGTCCCCCCCCGGTTTTTACATCTCTACTTCTGCTGAATGAATTTTATCTTTTTGAGGACAACCTCACCAATAACTAAAACAAAATAAAAATAAAAATAATAGGCAGGTTGTGACAGTCTCGATGTTGTTGGACGCCTCGGTGCACACGAAGAAACAGTGTAAACCTATATTTACTGAGTTATTTAGAGATGGCATGTGAAATCTTAATCTATAGGGTGTTAAGTTTTTATGTTTTACAGACTGTTAGCATTAGGCTAAATCCTTTTACCATGTTGGTGTGATAGGCCCTCATCCATGGTCCGATAGTCTAAGTAGGTCATCTCCATCTTCATCCTCTTCATCTTCCATCTCGTGGCCACCACAGAAAATTAAATGTTTTTCGTCTTTTTGAGTTTTTATTAAATGAGTTATATAAAAAAAACCCCACATTTATTCTGCTCTCTACATATTTATAGTGGTCCTACATAACCATACCAACTCCTAGAATAGTTTGTACAAGGTTGAACACACAGACGAGACATCCACGGTGATCTAGTGATATAATAAACTAAGTTTAATTGTTGTGATATCAGAGTAAAGGAGCAGTTCTCACACATAAAGCTGTTCATAATTTACTCTGAGGTTTCCACTGAGGACCAGTCTGACATCTTGAAGCTGCTCGACACAACTTCAGTCTGACTTGGCTTTGCTGGAGCAGTACGACATGAGCTTTGTTAATGCCCCCATCAGTGGGGGTGATTAGGGATGGGTGAGCTCCCTTACACTTTCCTCAGATATATACTGCTGGTCTGATCATCGAACCAGTGTCAGAGATGTACTTTTGAGTCAGCTAAGGTTGAGTCATAGCACAAGTGTTCTACAGAGCAACTCCACTACAGCTCAGGTTTGGGCCATTTAACAATAATGACAACCTAAAGCTTCATAGACGACTGGTTATTTATGTATTAGTGTTGTAATTAATAAAATAAGTGCTCTTCACATGGAGATGTGGGGCAATTTCCACTGAAACAAGGAGTTCAAAGAGAAGCAGACACATTTTGAGTTCATTCAAGGAGAATTTTCAATTGGCCTGGCTAAAGAGAGGCCGTGCAAGTATCCCCAGTTCCTAAGATAATTAAGTGTAATGATGGAAAAGAATGTCAAGACGTGCATATGTTCATGTAAAATATTCAGCGTATGCTGAAATATCACACAAAAAATGTCTCATAATCCAGAGGCACTGGAGTCCCCACCCTTCTTCTCCATTCATATTTCACTTCTGCTGTGGATCAACACTTTTCTGAAACCTAGTCACACTATGAATGATTTCATGACTTATTAAGCACCGTGATTAGCTAGAAGACACGGCAGATTACATGGATTTCCTTCAGTGAAGTCCTTCATGGCTCAAAGTGATTTCTCTGCCATATGCAGGCAGCTGCTGCGGAAAATTACAGTAAAATCGGATTGAAATGAGGAATGAACAGCAGGTCCTCGCAGCCAGTAGAGACGCAGAGGATTTGTAAGGTCACCGCCTGTTTGAACCAAACACAAAGCAGCTAAATACGGGTCTGTGTGTTCAGTGTTTGTAGTGGGGACAGCACAGAAAGGATAGACTCCTTTCTGATGGGCCCACTCAGCTCCTGCTCGCATGAACGTGTCCGCCAGAGGGCGCCAGTCGTCTTCACAAACACCTGAACCTGCTGGAAGCACTGCTGTAGAAATATACTGCACTGCTGGAGAACCTGGACTGAAGGAAAGATCTGGAAAAGCAGCATTAATAATACAACCACGTCAAACAGAACTGAAGTCGTTTTAAATGGCTTCACTTTTGTATTATTATTATTATCTCCACTTTTGACCTCTGGGTATGAAATACCTCCTGAAGCTTATAGGAGATTCTAGTAATTGTTTAGAGACACAACCCTTCTCACTACAAGTCAACACACGAATGTGTCAGGAAAATGTTTGACACGCGCATCAAATATTAGCTGAAAAGCAGTGTTTAAGTTGGTAGTGTGTCCTCCAGTTAACTCTGCATTAATACACTGCAATGCAGCGATGTTGCTGCCTCTGGATGGATGGTAACAGGACACAGTCCCAGTCCCAACCAAGTTGGGTCACACTGTTAAATATCAGTAGACCAGTGGAATCATGTCTCTGTTCTGTTCAGATGAATGCAATGACAAGATTAGCAAAACACCGGAATGAAAAAGAAATATAGATTTGGTTTAAAAACAACATCAATCAGTGAATGAACAAAAAAAAAAACACACCACAAGAAAAATAAGGCAGTCAGATACTGCAACATCCCCCGACACCCCTGAATTCAAAACTTTACCCTGACCTACACATTTTTGTGCCTCTGGCTTCCTGAAAATGTTGCTTTTTGTTTTGTGATTATATCTCATCAGGTTTCAGAGACGTGTACCTAAAAAGGTATAAAAGTGAAAATGTAACCTTGACCTAGTTTTTCAAGGTCAAGTTTGTGATCTAATTTCCATCCCCTTGCCTCCCTGAACATAACGCCTTTTGTTTCAATTTTTCTGTCTTATCCGGTTCCTGAGATATGTGCAAAAAAATGTACAAAATTTGAACTTTGACCTTGTTTTCTCAAGGTCAAGGTCATTATCACATTTTCATCCCCTCTGCTGCCCGAGTAATGTGATTTTTGTTTCATCTTTCTATCTGCAACAGTTGTGAAGATATTTTATTTGGTGGAAGGACGTAAACCAACCTGGTCCTTTGTGAAAAAGTAAATTCCCCATTTGAATCCTGAATAAAATGTAATGTTTGGAAAGAATATACATGTAACTTATGGGAAATTAAAAGAAGTTATTGGAAACATTTAAGATTTTGAAACAAAAACAGAAGAAATCCTTCAAGTGGGAAATACTTCACACGACCATATGAAATCAGACAAATAAGGTCATTATTGTCATTATTATTACAATTTTATTCATTTATTGTGCTGCTTTAACATAGTCTTAAGATTTCATCTCATTCTTTCAGATGAGGACCTGACCTTTCACATCTCCTCAATTTAACACGTATCCTCTGTTACGTGAGAATATTAGTGCACAAAGACCGGGAGGTCCTCTGATTTATACATCATGATCTCTTGTACGACTGTTTGTGACATTTATTTTATGTGAAGTTTAATACAAAAATACATTTTCAACTGCATCCTTCAGCGTTTGTGATTTAGAAAAAATATCTTGACTTTATTTACATATGCAAAACCCCTGTGGATGTGAAGTAGATCAATTACAAGGACACAACCTTAACTTTGTGTTGTAATGTCAAACTGCAGGGAAGCTGAAAGAGTTAAAAATAAACTAGGTAAAATGCGTCAGTGTAAAAAAATGCCTGAAGATGCCCAGAAGTATTTTCTCATATATCTCCTAAGTGAAGAGGAGCTCTCTCACTCGCCCTCTACCCAGCATTGCAATAATCTGATTGGCTGAGGAGGAGCTGCAGGGCCGTTACCGAGGACACAATGTTCGTTTAGCTTGTCTTATCATACAAGGGGCTCCAACAAAGTCAAGTCTGCTGGTAATTCCTATTTGATTACTGTACTCTTCTATTATTTCCCTCTTTTTGCTCCCTGGTGTTTTAAACCAAACCCCCACCAGTCCAGTTACTTTCCTTTGATCAGAACCACATCTTGTTGCCGGTCAATATCGTCACTAAAATTATGATAATGATATAAATTGGTCCGCAGGTGTAAATTTTTCTCTAAAGATGTAGAAAGGGTGAGTTGCATGAGCGGTGAATGACGGAGGTCCACACATGGGTGTGGGAGAAAACTTAGGAAATGCTTGCTTTACAAACCCAGAGCCCAGAGACTGGATTAGAGAGAGGAATCAATCAGAAACGACATGAAGCACCGGGACACTCCATCTTTGCCAGGAGGAGGCTTGATTGGAGAGTTAAACCTTCCTCTCTTCCCTATAAACTACTCCTGGAAGTAAAAGAGCTGAAACTGTATTAAATAATTGAGGGTTGGAAGGTAATTGAGGACATAGATCAATAATATCTTGGGGGTTGTTCTCATTAGAGAGCTACTCAGACACTTCCAAAAGTTGTAGCTCAATGATGATAAATCTGGAGAGAAAGCCAGAGAAGAAGAAGGAGGAGGAGGAGGAGACATGGAGCAATATGATGTAAAAATTTAACAAATGAGACCCATTTCCTGTCCCGTCTGTCTAATCAGATCCTTGTTTCAACCCTTTGAATGTGGCAGCAGTTTGTCCGCCTCACATTTCAATATGTCACATCTCTGTGCTTAGAAACGGCGGCGTTCCCAAGGAGCTTGATGGCTTCCCGGCCCCTGATTTCCCAGAGGACTGTCAGTCTCGACACGCATGGGCGTCTGTGAACGCACCTACCCATCCAACGTCCCAAACAGCACCCAGATCCCCGTTACAGCATTTCCTGTCTTCTGACGCAGGCTCTCCCTCCCGTTTCTCCCCCTCCATCAAGCCTGGTTTCTTTTTCTATTAGCTGTTGGCGATGTTTAAAGGGATACATGCGAGTTTAAAGGAACCTGTAGGATTAAACATTCATTTCATTAAATGTTTGCACTGCCTCAGCCACAGGTGAGGGATGTGGAGTCAATGAAGCCACAGTTTCAGATCAGTGATCGTATCTTTTCCCCACCTAGGGTAGAAAATGGAGGGCTGCATTTAAACTGATAGAGTGTATGTTTGCCTGTTTATCCCCGAGGAGCTCAGCGGAGCTGTTATTCATGCGCTCTCACTCAGAGCCACACACACATAGGAACACACACTTTTGTTACACACACACACCAAAGTCAAATACCTTCATTCACTGGTGCCAAAGTGTAAATTCTACCATTTCTGTTCTACTCAGACTAATTGAATGAATCCTATTCTAACGCTTTAATCTGAGACCTCAAGCCACATCCTTGGAAATAGTCACAGAGGTAGTCCTCACTGTATGAACACAACCAGTTCCTAGCGGTTCTTCGTAGACTGAATTGTTCGTAACTTATTATTTATTAAATTTAAATCTATAATCACTATTTGAGGTCATTTACATGTCATTACTACTCTAAATACTAAAGTACTACTACCTCAGACTGACCAGAAACAGCTACAGGACATAAAAACAACACATAATGAATAAAATACTAACATCTCTACCTCTGCTGAATGAATTTTCTCCTGGGGGGTGTAGAGGCTAAGCCCAGCTTTAATCCACTGAGGTGTTCCACCATATTGATGTGAGTGACGTGCCGATATCACTTCCTGCTCATCAAAACTCAGACACACCCCTTTACTCTGTTTATTTCTATTAAATTTCTCAGGTAATCCGACCGATAGTTAAAATCAAATAGCAACACATTACGGCAGAAAGGGGGTAACTACAGTAGTTGGATATGGTGGAGTGCAGTTGTTCATATCTATGAATGTAAGTTGAATGTTCGTATCTTGAGGACTACCTGTAGCATTTAATATTATCTTCAAAGGACCAACAATGGTGATACAAATCTTGGATAATAAGGAATCATTCATCCAAAAATCCATATTTTCAGTCACTATCTGGTGTTAAAACAATTCCATATAGTTCAGTCGGCATAATTTAAGAAGCCCAGAGACAATTAATTTATTTTTAAAATGCTATTTATTGTCATTATTAATAAACGTATGGCGCTACCAGATGATTCCGTCCTGTCGCGTTATCCTGTGAGCCTCATTGTCTTCAGATCTGCTGAAAGTGAGTTGCTTCGTGTGCTCAGTGCCTTGACTCTCACCCTATCTCTAAGGGAGACACCAGCTATCCGCCTCAGAAAACCCATTTTGCCCGCTTTTATACACGATCTCGCTCTTTCAGTCGTGACCCATCGCTCATGAACGTAGGTGAGGGTAGGAACAAAGACTGGAGGGTAGATGGAGAGCTATGTATTGGCTTAGTGCCCTCTTTGTTGCCACAGTGTGGTAAAGCGACTGCAATCCCACTCCTGCTGCCCCAATTCTCCGTCCAATCTCAAGTTCCATTGTTCCCTCACTCGTGAACAAGCCCCTAAGGTCCTTTGTAACCCTCTTGTCGATTACGTTAACTCTTTGCAGGACTATATCAAAGCTGGACTAGTAATCAGAAGTTCAATTCTCCTGTAGGATATAAAGGTCCAGGCTGGAGGATGAAAAACATTTGAACAGATTCACATGTTTACCTTAAACACATGAATTTGTGATATCCTGTCCAGAATTCATGGACAGGATATCACAAGTTCTGTTTGTGATTTCCTGTCCATGAAAATCACGAACAGAATCGGTTCCATAGTGCAGCCCTGACGAGGGCCAACAGCCCCTGGGAACAAGTCGGACTTACTGCCGAGATCTCCGACACAACTCTGACTTTAGGTGTACGGGGATGTAATGGTTCTGATGAGTGGCCCCCTCACCCTAGACTCCTATACTATAGTGTGATGCCCCTGTAGTTTGCACACACCCTCTGGTCCCCCTTTTTAAAAAGAGGAACCACCACCCCAGTCTGCCACTCTTTCACCACGGTCCCAGACTTCCACTCAATGTAACAAAGGCGTGTCATCCACGACAGCCCCTCAACACCCGGAGCCTTCAGCATTCAGGGTGAATCTCATCAACACCCGGGGCTTTGACACCATGAAGTTGTTTAACTACCTCGGTGACTTCGCCCAGAGAGGTTGACTCGAATCCCCCATCATCCTCAGAGGGGGGGTCAGTTGGGGTAGTTGGATTCAGGAGTTCCTCAAAGTGTTCCTTCCACCGACCGACAACCCCCTCAGTCGAGGTCAACAGTGTCCCATCCCTGCCGTATACAGCTTGGATGGTCCCCCGTTTCCCCTCCTGAGGTGTTGGACAGCCCTCCAGAACAACTTTGGTGACATCCGAAAGTCCTTCTCCATTGGCCTGTCCAAACTCCTCCCACACCCTCTATTTTGACCTTGACACCACAGCTCTCAGCTGCAGCTTCAGCAATGGAAGCTTTGAACATCGACCAATCAGGTTCGATGCCCCCAGACTCCACAGAGATGCCCGAGAAGCTCCTTTGGAGGTGGGAGTTTAAGGCCTAGCAGGAAGAGTCTTCCCACTGATGTCCCCAGGTCACTCGTGCGTACTACAAGCCCTCATGTATACATCAATAATTCTATCATGTGAAACATCCTTCAGGAATCTGTGTTGTCCTTCAGTAAAATTAGATTTATTTATTTTGTGTCCTTAAATATAATCGAGAAAAACCGGTGAGTAAAATTTTGTTTAATGGATGTAAATATACTAAAAAATGATGCTGGTTTTGGTATCTTGTCTTCTGAGCGATTTGCTTTTGCTTCTTTCGCACAAACATACAAAAACAGACAACAAATGTTCACTCTTCAAGGTCAAAGGTCACCTCCGCTCAGCATGTTGTCATGACAGATCTTCCTACCATGTGAATTTCCCAGTTTGGGATCGTTAAAGTATATCTAATCTAATCTAATCTAATCTAATCTAATCTAATCTAATCTAATCTAATCTAATCTAATCTAATCTAATATAATATAATATAATATAATATAATATAATATAATATAATATAATATAATATAATATACCTAGAGCAGCAGTAGTTTTTGATAACTGCAGAACTTGGTGTGTGTTTAATCCTTGCCCCTTTAACACAGCCCAGGAATCTGACTGGCAACCAGTGACGCCACAGAAATCCCCCCCCCCTTTAACTCCCATCCTCTTCTCTGAATGGCTATTGTCTTCACCCCGGTCATATAAATCAGACAGTGCATGAGAGAGGAGGAGGATTAAAAGAAGAAGAGGGTGGGAGGGATGGTGAAGGATGGAGTGGAGGAGAAAAAAAGAGAAGCTGGTCTTATGGCCAAACTGTCCTTTCAAGGTCACCATGGTGATTGGGTTGGTGTGAGGAGGATGACAAATGAGAAAGCAAAATGTCCAGTCTGCAGTGTGTCATTGGCTCCAAAACAAATGTCACTTCCGGAGCCCTTTAGCCTTCATATTCCGTACAGCTCTTAAAGGAATATAGAAAACAAGTTTCTTAGCATTGCGGATTCTTTGGTGGATCAATCGACTTCAGCAGTGACTTAATATTGTTGTCTATTTATGTCCATAATGGTCTGATATGTTAACAGGTAACAGGTAACAGGTAGCAGGTTAGCAGCTAACATTCACGGGGAGATGTTCCAGTTGGATTGGTCGTGGTCCAAGAGAGTGAAACTAGACAACTTTGGTGACAGACGCCTGCTGTTAACTAGATATTTGTAAATTATGGAATAGAATGGACTAAAAACATCACTAGAATCACACCAGAATCTGTCATCTGAAGCCACAGATGACAGATGAACAAGCAACAACATTGATTTATGTGAATTATGTGTGGGAGGATGATTCTCTGGAGTCACAGCCATGAGCCTGGACCCCTGCTCTCGGGTTCCTAAACCATGCCTATTTAAGTATTCATTTTTACATCTATTTTTAGTCTTATTTTTGTGTCAAAGCTCTTCAATATGTTTTATTTTATAATATTTTCCCAGCATTTTCGTGTTTTTTCACTCTAGTTTTAGTTGACTAAAATCGACACAATTCTAGGCATGGAACCAGTATGTTAGTCCAGTTTTATTTTTTTATAAAAGGTGTTGACATTACTGACATTTCTTAGACATCAGATTATTTTTAACATTTCAATGAATTGAGCTGAGACCAATAAGACATTTTTTAGTAATTTTTCTCCTGTTTCAATGATTCTAAATCAGATTGATCTGGTCATTATCTGATAAATACAACTAGAATGGTTCAGACGGCAGCTTTTCTGAAGCTGGTGTGATGATGCCACCCTAAGGAACACATCAAGAGAAGGGACATGTTAGGGTTTTGAACCAGACAGCCTTCTGAATTGATTTCCATTGATTAAACTTGGAAATTCTTGTGGCAGAGTGAAAAATTCCAGTGTCTTTACTGCATGCTGATGCGCTCATTGCACCCATGCATCTGATTTAAAGGCTGCGTTTTAAATGCTGGTGGAACCAATTCATTCATTCATTCATTCAACTTCTACACCCGAGTCTTCTACTGTCGTGGGGTCACGGAATGCTGGGGCATATCCCAGCCGACCGGGGGTAAGATTTTTTCTGCGTCTTTAAGGGATAAGAAATTTTCTAATTTTAGCAATGCTCTATAAATGGAAGAAGGCTGTCTGAGACGGAGTCTTAAGATATGAATCAAAGGACAGATCTTGATCAAAATTCACTCCCAAGTTCATGACATCATTAATAGAGGATAAAGCAATGCTATCTAAGTGAATTACAATGTTAGAAAAATCATCTCTGAGTTGCTTAGGCCCAATAATAACAACTTCAGCTTTGTTACCGTTCAGCAAGAAAACTTCTCTTATAATATTTCCCAATGGTTGTATACAGAAATTAAACAGTACTGGCCCCAGAACAGATCCTTGAGGTAAGAGTCTCTTGATCTGAGGATTTATTATTGCCAGGACAAACTGAATTCAGTTGGATTTCAGATAAATAAGAGGTTCAAATAAGAGGCTTAATTTTTTCTGGTGTTGGATGGAGGGAGCACCACGTGGCTTCTCCACAAGCTGCACCTCTTTACTGACTGGAAACTCAGGGCCATGAATCACGAGTGTTCAGCTCCCATGAAAGAAATCAGGAGTCGGTGGAACGTCCTGCTCGTGGCCTCAAAACAAACACGTCTGTCATTTTAAAAATGTATTTTCTGTATTTTCTGTCAAATTTTGCTTTGCCACACATGAGTGTAATTATTTTTGGTGGATGGTAACAGCAGGGAAAAACCTCCAACAGCTCTTTCACTGTGACAAAAATGAACGCCAGTGGCAGGTTTATGAGAAAGAAGATGGGGAGTAGATGGGGTCCACCCTTATCTCTCATTCCAGTTCCACTGTGGATTTTAATCTCAGCTGGCAGAGAGGCATGTGAGACTAGCCTCATCTAGCATTTAACTGATTATCCATTTGTCAACATTCCTCACCATTTCCCCCCATTCAGAGCCCCAGGGAGGTCTGGGAATATTGACTTCCACTCCTACAGAATGCTAAGAAGGATCCCAAATTGAGTGCAGATCCTGCTCTCCTGTCAGGAGGGATTCTTTACCTTCAAGTGTACATCGAGGTCCGCTCAGTGTTTACAGCTGGACCTTACGCTCAAACCAGGATGTCTATTAACAGACTCCTTATGTAGAACCTACAGGGAAGAGCTGATGATTGATAATAAACGCTGGTGGCAGCGTCACGAGCTCTCTGTCAAGTTTCTATGCGTCGGTTTTTAGCCGGTGTCATTGCTCCGTCCTCCTGGAGACGATGTTTCTGCCCGATTAGAAACAAAGACTCAAACAAGCTAAAAGGTTTAATATGATTAAATACACATCAGTGATGTTGGTGGCGGGAGCCAGCGTGGATAATTGCATTACTAAAGGGGATCTTACAAGAATAGCAGCGGGGAGATGAACCCAGATGAGGTGTGATTCTCATTCTGATGACGGTCCTGTAATGTGGTGAGATAACTGTAACTGTCCCAGATGAAGGAAGTCATTAAATCTGTCCAATGAGTACATTCACGATAACCTCAGCGCATCTCCATTCAGAGAACAACACGTGGACAATAATTCCATGTCTAATTCTGTTGATGAAATGAATTAGTCCACTGCTTTGACCAAAGTGGTTCAACCCTTGTTTCACCCTCTCACATTCAGTCTATCCATGCTCATTGTCAGAGCTGATATATCTTTTATCTTCTCCAATGAAATGGAAGTGAATGGAGTTCCGTCTTTGGTCCTCACAACATTAAAAATGAGGTTCAGCATCATGTTTCCTCACAAACTGCGCCCCAACATACTCTGGATCAGGATTAAAACAAAATTCTCTCTGCAAGCAGCACAAACAACCAATTTATTATTATTACTTCTCACTAACAGGGATGAATGTGAGCCAGTGGTCAGTTACTGATGGATGTGGAGACGATTCTCCAGCAGCTTTCTGACCCAATTAGACATAAAGCTGCACAAACTGAGGAAGAACAAGGTCTCTTCTTCATCATAAACGTCTAATGTGAAACATTCCCACATCATGTTTCTAAAAACAACGAGGTTTTTTTTCCTCTTGCTGGTCTGTGGGCTTAGAATAATCCCAGACAGGCCAAACTGAAAACTAAATAAGACTGAAATATGTAAAATTCATTCAATATTTTTTCTTGTTTTTGATATTTTTGCTAATGTAGTTTTAAATATAGGAATAGTTAATAATTTGTAGCTATTTTTCCTATAATCCTGATAAACTATTGTTGTTTAGTCTGTTTCCTTGTTCTGAGAAATGTAATGTTTGAAACCAGAATTTCAATTAGAATTTATGTTCCCATGAAAATGTATGAAGGTAGTTTGTCAAAGGCAGAATTTCTCACCTCATTTTTTTCTTTTTATCCTTTCTTCTATTAAAAATAGAAACTGCGTCATTTGATCCAAGAACCAGTACAAAGGTTTAAAGATGTTCATTATAGGACATTTTAAATCTGCACCGTATTTGTAATGCTTTCACGTGTATTTCATCATCGCCTTTGAAATTATTTCTCTTAGAAAAACGCAATTCTAATATGACAATAAATCTGTGTATAACCTATTACATAACCTTATTTATTTTTGGAGTTTGTTTTATATGAAACATTCTTATAATAAATGATCTGACATTTATTTTATGGTACCGTAATTTTATATTTCTTTAGGTCTAGATCACATTTCCCATTTTAAGGACTGTGCGATCATCTTTATTCTGGGGTACATACTTCCACTTTAACTCGGAAATCACATTTTTATTTCTTCCGAATAGATGTATACGTTTTGAAATTGATCATCATATTAACTTGACTCGTGCTGTCCAGCGTTCCTTTTTTCCTCGGTTAAAATCTGTCTCCCGTCTTTCTGACTCCCTGTTCCTGCAGGCAGTAATAAACGATAGACATGTTTTCCACCGACCCTCACCCCTCTCTCTCTGCAACACAGGCTGTATCATTATTCTCACAAGTGACAAAAATGCCTCTGCAAGCTTGTGTTGAAGGAAATTCTTCTTCTGCATTCTGGCTGCGGTCAAGAGTCACGGCAAACGCACAAAACTGCAAAGAAAATCCTCTCTAGAGATGAATGCACTGGAGTTTTTCTGTTGTCTGAGATGAACCAAAGAGGATGAGGGTGTGATGATTTGAAGCCTGACCTGCATAGAACTAACATGAGTACGGTGACACAGGTAGCGTGTGGAGGATACAAATGTTCCTGGCAGCAGTCCCAGGGAGCTATTGATCCGTGGTGCTGTGTTGGATTCCTGCAGCGCCCGTGTTCTTCTCCTCCTCTGGCTGTGGACCAGATAAGGATGGAGAGCAGAGCTCTCTCAGAGGTCCAGATGACCGCTGAGCGTCTGCACGTGACTCTGCAGGCATCTCCATCACTGCTCTTTTCATCCTTTGCTAGTGTCTGATTGTACAGCCTTTACCCCCAGAGGCCACTAGATGGCACTCTTTATTTCTTGTAGAGGAGCTCGTCTGCCCAACACATTAATGCAGAGGAAAAAAAAGAGTCTTGTAGTCTTAAATTCAGATATTGATATTCCTACACAATAAAGTACCCACATAGCATTAAATGATAAATGCTCCTGTTTGAAATGGTGCTTACTCCGAGCAACACAGTTTCTTCATGTATTGATTCTTTAATTAGTGTGTGTCGGGAGACGCTCACCAGCTTTCTCTGCTTCTTACTCATACAGAGTCCTCTCCTCGCTTCCCTTGGTTTGCCCGCTGGAGGATACCCTAAACAGCGACGCTCTGAACGATATGAACAGCAGAACCTTTGGATTTGATGGAGCGTCTGCTGCAGCGTTTAGGCCGACAGACGAACGCAGACCGAGCTCGTTCTGCCAACTTAAGGGAGCCATCGATACGCTATCGCCAGGCAACAATGGTTCGGCTGGCATGATGTGAAAATTGGATTGTAGGCCTGGTGATGAGAGTCTCTCTCGTCCTGCTATAAACAAGGTGTTACTGAGTGTGTTTATCCTCTCAGCCTTGCTGGGCCTGTTGGAACTATCAGAGCAAATACAGCCAAACACACAGCGCTAAGTATGAGTGTGCTAATTTATGCCCGAGAGGGGGAGTAGGTAGGGTAGGGTGTGTGTTTCAAGCGTCTGTTTCCTCATGGGAGATGCTGGTACAGAACGGGTTGGAGAGGCATGCGTGGGTTTGGTTATTGGTCAGAGAGTCCCGCTCTCGGCCAATCAGCAGAGGGCGAAAGGCAACGTCAGGTCGTCGACCGACAGCCGCTACACCCCTTGTTTGTCGCAGCGCCAGCCTCAGATCACTTCCCATCTATCGATCAAAGACAATGGAACCACCTGAGTGAAACGCAGCAGTCAGTCTACCGTGTGTGTGTGTGTGTGTGTGTGTGTGTGTGTGTGTGTGTGTGTGTGTGTGTGTGTGTGTGTCTATGACAGGCAGGTTGATGCGGTTCTGAAGGATGTGACTATCCCAGAATTCTGTGCCCTTGCCTCATAAACGTGTTCACATGACTGCTGTCAGTTCCACTTCACACACAATGACTCTTAATTCTATACAGAGTGTGCAGATTGGTTGTCAAGGAGTGGACACACCTACAAACGTCTACAACACACACCTGAATGTGACATCATTCAGTCATCTGATGAGATTAGAGAAAGGTCTGAATTTTGTTCGGGCAAGCTGTAAAACAGCTAAACACCTTCCCTCTTGACAACCAACGCACATCGCTGCACAAAAACAGACGTGATAGTTATGTCCAGCGTCATCCAGCAGTGTTCGGACCGGGGCGATAATAAAGTGGATCACACGAATGACCAGCGACGTGACCGCCAAGCTGCCCGTCACACATCTGACCACAAAGTACCTTCTGGTGTAGAATGCAATGGAACCGCAGTATGGGTCTATTTTCATGTTCATGAAGAAGCACCATCAGTAGACACGACACAAGTTCACCCATTGGTGGATTTTCTTCTTTTAGCATTCAATCTAGCATTCACGCCATCTGTGGATGGTTTTCTGTTCCTCCATGTTGCTGAAGATCCAGCACAGCTAACAGAGTTATAGTCACCTCGCCAGGTTCTTACGCGGAGATGGGGGTGTTTACCTGTTTACCCAGCAACGACACACGTAGGCTATTATCATCCAATTAAAATAATGGACAATTGCTCCTTCAACCAACCACAGCCCTGAACAGGACATGAGTAGGGAAAAATCCATGGATGTATGAAAACAAATGAGAATATTTTATGCTCTATCTGGACGCCAGATGCAATCATCAAAAGAGCACCACCCGCTGTGGAGTACGTTCTCCACCCCTGAGCTGGTGTCAGTGATAGTGGTGCTGGCAAAAAGGGTAAGGCAAGTAATGGTCGGTAGTGGGGGTGGCAATGATGTCTGGTTATTTTAAGTCTACCAGTGTGTACATTCAACTGGGTGGTTAACATAGTGGACGAGACGGCTGTGGATCGTCTACATCAGCATCTGACTCTGGCTGTTGTGGTTGTCTGTGTTTAAAAAATGGTAGAAAGTATTTTGAAGTGTTTTCTTCTTTTTCCTTCGTCTCAAAGATTAAATTATAAAGAGCAAAAGTTTACGTGAACTAATCTGAATTTAAGACAATCGTGAATCAACATTGATGCTTAACAGTATCAATCAATCAATCAATCAATCAACTTTTATTTATATAGCGCTTAATCTCATCTGAAGACATTCCAAAGCCCTTTACAGATAGACGCAGTAGACGTAGTAGACGTTGGAACTATAGGTACATATTTTAATACCATATATATATTATAATATAGGGCAGCACGGTGGCGCAGTGGGTAGCGCTGTCTCTGGGTGTGGCTCCGCGGTGCAATGGCGTCACACCCGGAGTTTCCCTCGCCTCATGCCCTAAGCCAGCTGGGACAGGCTCCCAGTGACCCGCGACAGCGGATAAAGCGGTAACTGAAAATGGATGGATGGATATTATAATATTATATCATATTCTTATTGTACAGTAACACGATATTATGTGCTTTTAATGTTTTTTGCGTAATTTAATAATTTCAATATTTGTGGCGGACAGATGTAAAGTAGGGTAAAATGGTGTAAACTCCATTATTATTTTTCCATTTATTTTATTTTGAAAACTTATAAATGAGAACAAATGAATTGTACCAGTATTTAATTTCATTATGTGTGTTTATGTTTTGTCTTTATGTCCTGTATTTTTTTCTGGTCAGTCTTGACATTTAAATGACCTCTAACGGCAATCATAGATCGAAATTTAATAAATAACAACTTAGGAACAATTCAACATACCAGCCTTTCAAACCAATGATGTTTGTATTTTGAGGACTAACTGTACTGCAAATATATTTCAGTTCTAAATTGTAAAATAACATTATTCACCTGCATCAAATCTGTTTTCTTTGATTAGTCTGCAGGCTGAAACTCGGCAGCATCTGAGTTGTGTGACTACTGTTTTCAAATTAAAATGGCTATAAACAACATTTTTATGACGAAAGTTTCTAAAATGAAACTGTGAAACCCCCCCGTAGATTTGAACCAACAGAGAATAATCAGTTAAATCTGTATCTCCTCTCTTTTTACTCAGCTTTACAGCAGCGTTCATCTTGTTTATCTGTCCAAACGCTGCCGGCGCAGTTAGACGGTGAGTACAGCGAGCGTCTAGCAGCTGAAAGCCACGTATCTGCATTAAGACATGGTGGAGACCGAAAACACAGCAGAACTAGATTTATATTCATTGCTTGAGCAGAACCGTGACTCCAGAGGAATGTTAATGCTGTTCAGCAGGTGTGGCTGAGAACACAAGCAAATGTTTCCCCATCAGAGAGAACAAGCTTGTTTTCTTTATTTGTCATATCTATCTATCTATCTATCTATCTATCTATCTATCTATCTATCTATCTATCTATCTATCTATCTATCTATCTATCTATCTATCTATCTATCTATCTATCTATCTATGTATCTATCTATCTATCTATCTATCTATCTATCTATCTATCTATCTATCTATCTATCTATCTATCTATCTATCTATCTATCTATCTATCTATCTATCTATCTATCTATCTATCTATCTATCTATCTATCTATCTATCTATCTATCTATCTTGCTCACAGTAGATACTGTATTTCTTCTGGCAGTGCAGGCATCAATCACATATCAATAGTACCAATCCTATCAATCACTGCTCAGATGATGATTTGATTACAGTATTATACACTATAAGGCACACCTTCAATGAATGGCCTATTTTAAAATGTTTACATATAAAAACGCTCTGGACTATAAGGCGTCTTAAAGTCTTTAGGTGCCTATTAGTGAGGAAAAAAACTGTACATCTCACCAGTCAGTATAATAATACTGTATTTAAAACTTTAAAATGGACTTTCTTATTGATAACAGACCTTCATGTGATCGTATATTTTCTGTTTGGATTTTTGTAAGAAGAATTATTGTTCAACAAAAACATCTGTGAGGGTCAAAGCACAGGATTTTGATGTTCTGTTTAATTCTCCACAGTTCCAGTGATGAAGAAAAGGGAGAAATGTTTGGATGCTGTTACCATAACTGCTGCCTTTCAGAAAAAGACTGAAGTGTCCTTTCATGGCGTCTGGGACAGCAAACACACTCACGCGGGATCGCTACACTACCCTCCACACCCCTGACAGGGAGCGTGGTTATTATGAAGACAGTGATGTGGCCACGCGTTTCACCTCTGCCACGTGTTACACTCAGGCAGACAACGGCGAGGCGTCTCATTCTACCTCGTCTGACCCCGGGTCAGCTGCACCAAGGTGGGTGTCACCTCATTCCACAATGAGGCATCTTTCTCTCCTGCCCACACAGCTTGGCAACAGAGCCCCCGAGTTTACCAGAGGCAGAGCGATAAATCTTAGGAGGCAGCGCGGAGAGGAGAGGAGGATGGAGGGATGGAGACGGAGGGATGGAGGAGGGTGTGGGGGGGTGTAGAGAGACAGATGCAGAGGGATGAAGGCTGTAGGGTTGAAGAAGCGCATCAACCCCTCTGTTTCATCTCTGCCTCACTCTGGTTCAGCCTTAGACTGCAAGAAAATAGACCAAACTGCTCGTCTGTACACAGAACAGATGAGCAAACCTGTAAACTTTGATCTGATGTCAGTTTTGTGTCTCAATGGACGGTTCAGAGGTGGAAGACTGGAGAAACTGCTCTTCAATCCATATTTTGACAGCTATAAGTAACGGCAACAATGGGTTAAACATTAAAATTAAAAAAAAACATTAAAACTCAATAAACTTGATGGAGATTAGGATTAAAAACTGTTCTTATAAATCTCACTAGGAGCATTGTAAGAATCTGTTCAATATCATGTTACACATGATACGTTTCCATTCCTATAAAGATTATAAAATGCTGTATAACGGTGTTTAATTATTCTAGTATTTCTGGGATAAACATTGGTAAATCCTCCCCGCAGAATTGCCTGAGACTTTCTGGATTTATCCACAAACTGTTTGATGTAAATGTTAACACAAGTGAAGAACTGCAGCTGATGAATATTTTATAAGCACACGAGGTGTCAAGTTGGCTTTTAACACTTTTTTAAAGTCAGACTATTTTCACCTGTTTGAAGGAAGATGTTTTCCCCATCATGACAGAAAGATGTCTTCAGATCTCTCTTTTTCTACCATAAATGTTGCTGAAGGCATCGCTGATAATAAATGAATTGTGTTGACTTTAATCAATGATTAGTGCAATCAGGTGGAATTCAATAATTTCCAGCATGGAAACGAAGAGGAACGTCACGTCAATGAAAGTTAAAGACATACAGTGAACAGCTTGAGTCATGTCAGAAAAGGGTTGTTTTTTAACAATGGAGAGATAAATGTCCTTATCTTACAATACAATCTCACCTGGCTATAGGTGAAAGACAAAACGTGCTGCTGGTTTGATATCAGTATGGGGGGGGGGTTAATAAACGCTTAAATTATACGTAAATAATAAAATAAATATTTGGTCGCTATATCACAGATTTTCTTTTTGTGCGGGTGGTCCTGGAACGCATTAACTACGAGTAACGTGGGATTAGAAATAGAAATAGAAATAGAAATAGAAATAGAAATAGAAAGTCTTTATTGCCACTAAACACAGTACAATGAGATTTTGGGCAACTCCATGCAGGGCAATACTTTAACAAAGTAGAAAAAGAGTAAAAAGCATAAAATACAAGTATGAGTATATACAATCATTACGCTTTAGATTATTTACAAAGGTGTATACACATCGAATAACAAGAAACGCCATGCCCAGCATGGAGTACTGCATGTCCTGTAGTTCACTTAAAATGTAAAACTATAGACTGCTTTTTACAATAAAATGTAAAATGTAAAAAAATTCTAAATAGGATAAAACTTTTAAAAAATAACTTAAAATGAAAATTAAATGAGATAAATTAATGTCATGATGAAATGACAATGGTCATTGTCAAAACCATTCACAATGGAACGTGAATAGCCCTGACCACACCCCACGGGGGTAATAAACTGGGACCAGACCAGACACCTTCAGAACTGAAGATGCCTCTTGGATGAGAGGAGAAACGTCTTCAAGAAACTTTCTTGAAATAGTTTCTTTTGAATATTTTTAATAGTTTTGTTTTTGAATAGTTTTAATAGTTTTCATGCTGGTTGTACCGTTTTATTTTGTTGACAACTTAAAAGTCGGTCCGTGAAAATATTGCCTGACTGGTCTGTGGAGCAAAGACAAGTTGGGGAGCGCTGCACGATTAGCTGGAGATGAAACATCCACAACAAAAACAATGGTGATCTATGAGCCCCCCCAACACTGTCTCCCCATGAGCTGTAATCAGATCTCTGTTCTTGATCCAGTTACAAAAATCTTTTTGCATGTCTACAAGTTTGAATAAAGCCCTAATGTTTTCCAGGATAGATGAGGAGAAAAATAGGATGAAGAGTTTGAAATCTGGCATCGAATAAGAGCTGCTCACATTCCGACCCCCCTAAATCTCTCCCGCTCATCCACACTCGCACCTCCCTCTTATTAGTTCCCATCCTTTTACAAATACTAATAAAGACTACAAATTGGGACTGTGTCAACTATGTTCATGAGAGGTTAGCGAGGAAGAGTGAGAGCATGTGAAAGGGAGGGAAACAAACCAATTACAGGCATTGATTTACTTCCCGGCTGCTTTATGGACGGCTTAGCTTGCCGGTCAGGTTCCAGGTAATTCAGGCGATTGCATCCATCGCCCGTGTACTCCAGCTATCGCAGCAATCCCATCTCAGCCGCCATGAAAGCACGCTGTGAGACAGGAATATTAATAAGCAGCTGTGGTGTTCAAAGTGTGGGCCCGCAGGCCCTAACATGATCCGCAGTGACACGTCTTCCCTCTTCCTCCTCTGCGAGCGGCCACCGCTTCACGCTTTATATTCTCCCGGTGTGCGCGCTGAGTCCAATGCTAAGACACCGCTTTGCATGTTTCTTCTACGTATATAACGGTAGCTGCAAAGGTTTCTGGGTGAAGACATTTCACGCAACACACAGCGTTTTTTCAATGTGGCACACACACTCTAATCACTCATGTGAAGGACTATTTCTTTCCAAAGACATCAAGAAGACCTTGCTCTCCTCTCTATTTGACAGGACAGCGCTCCGGTTAGGAAAAGGCTCTATTATGCACTTTTTTTGGTTTCAGAGGCAGAAGGACGAGATCTGAAGGACGGAAGACAAAAGAGAGTCTTGGATGTGCAGAATGACCTCTCCCACCCCGACTCAAACACACTCATACACACTCAAACACACTCAAACACACTCATACACACTCATACACACTCATACACACTGCTCCTACTGTCAACCAAACCACTTCCACACTCCTGCCTTCATCCTTCAAACTTGTCCCCATCACTTCTTGACTTTTTCCTCCCTTTACCACCCCCCCCCCCCGACTCTTAAATCAAGTGTTTGGCTGCTGCTGGGATCAACCCCCAACAAGACATATGAGCATTGAGGAAAAATGGATGGCTAATTCAATCAGGTCTATTATTCTTGAGGCAGCGCCCTATTATCAGTCACACTGCAAATGTGTTGTGGTGCATTCCCCCCCCCCCCTGCTACCGCAAAAATCAAAGTTGTTGTGGTCTAGAAGGGAAGGGGGCGAGCATTGTGGGGTCGACAGAGGTCAGATGGGGCTGGTTTCAGGGGGACAAGACCAGCAGTGAGCCGCTTACCTCACTGGATCCAGGTCGGGTGTCAACATTTAGTACAAATCAATTCAGGAGGCAGCATGCTCTTTACACAGAATCAAGGAATACACATAAAAACTGTTGGAACCTGATAATTATTCTATCACAACTTTCCTTTAAAATACCTGGAACCATAAGGAGGCTGATCCCATCACAAACTGATGCTTTTAGTGTAATCTAGAAGTGTATCACCCCCCAAGGACTCTTCGATCTGAGGATGCAGGATTTTTGGTGACCCGTCAGGCCTTTAGGAGTAGGACAGGAGGAAGAAGCTTCATCTATCTGGCTCCTTTTCTCTCCCGGCCTCGCTTCAATTACTTTTGGAGCTTCAGCCATTTCTTTTTCCTTCTGTGAATTACTCAGATAAGATTGAACCTTCACATGCTTACAGAATACTGCCATCATCTATGTGCTTCTCCTTGACAGGTGGAGGAGCCAGCATAGAAACAACAATATAGATGTCAGTGAACGCAGCTTGAAAGTCCCTGCATCATCTCCCCACCCCATCAGAGCTGCAAACCACATTTCCTATTCTGTTTGGAACATAACCAACGCCCCCCCTCCAAAAAAACCCCCTGCAATATACAGTTAAGTGTATATACATTACGGAGTCCTCCTGCATCCTGTTTTCATCTTTCCTGGGACCACAGTTCTCCATACTCAAATGACATTGGTATTCCTAGTGTTTACCTGTATCCCTGGTGGTTCTCATATTCCCACTGTAACCCATATCCCTACGGTTTCTAGGAGTCGTGGTGTTCCTGTGGTCATAATTCTTCTCATATTCCAAATGCTTGTCACTTTCCTAATATCTCGTGTTTGTAGTCTTTTCTGTTTGGGTTGTTTCTCATATCCCTGTTGCTTCTAGTATTTCTCTTATTTCTTGTCTTCCCTGTGATTCTCCTATTCCTAGTGTTTCCTATTTCTAGTGTTTCTTATATTACTAATGTTTGCAATATCCCAACTATTTCTACTATTCTCAGTATTTCTAGTATTTCTGGTGTTTCCACTATTCCTGGGGTTCTTCCATTAGTAGCGTTTGTCATATTCCTAGAGACTCTTGTATCCTTAGAGTTTACAGTATTACTCCTGTGTCTTGCCTTTATTGTGACCTTATATTGCCACTGTTTCTCAAATTCCTATTTCTTCTCATATCCCTAATTTTTTATAATAATCCTCCACTTACTTGTATTAATTGTGATTCTCCTATCCTGAGAGTTTTCCCCCTCATTCCCAGTGTTTCTAATATCCCTATCTTTATATTATATCTGGTGCTCCCAGTATTCCTTATGTTCTTGCATTTTTAGTGTTTCTTACATTCCTAGTGTTTTTAATACCCCTAGAACATATGTGTCAAACTCAAGGCCCGGGGGCCAGATCTGGCCCTCCACATCATTCTATGTGGCCCTGGAGAGCATAAAAAGTCAGAGTGTCTAAAAATAAATAGGTCAAAAGCATGCTTTGACCAAAAACTACATTTCCCACAATGCAGTAGTTCAGCCCATTTTAACTCTGAAAAAAACGTAGTGAACAAAGTTAACGTCCTAACTTGTGTCTGATGTTATTTTTCTTTATCGATTGATAGTTTGATCCTTGATTGATGGAGTTCTGTGGGTTTAATAACCTGACAGATTAAAAGCATTTATGTTAGAACAGAATTATTTAACATTAAGGAGTAGTTACATTTAGTTACATTACACTGAGTTACATTTAGTTACATTTATTAGTTACATTAAGGAGTAGTTACATTTAGTTACATTACACTGAGTTACATTTAGTTACATTTATTAGTTACATTAAGGAGTAGTTACATTTAGTTACATTACACTGAGTTACATTTAGTAACATTTATTAGTTACATTAAGGAGTAGTTCCATTTAGTTACATTACACTGAGTTACATTTAGTTACATGTACTAGTTACATTAAGGAGTAGTTACATTTAGTTACATTACACTGAGTTACATTTAGTTACATGTACTAGTTACATTAAGGAGTAGTTACATTTAGTTACATTACATTGAGTTACATTTAGTAACATTTATTAGTTACATTGAGGAGTAGTTGCATTGAGTTACATTTATTAGTTACATTAAGGAGTAGTTACATTTAGTTACATTACATTGAGTTACATTTATTAGTTACATCTGGCCCTTTGAGGACAGCCGTGATGCTGATGAGGCCCTCAGTATTCTTACAGTTTCTTGAGTTCATTGTGATTCTCCTATTCCTAGTGTTTCTGGTATTTATGTTTATGCTTTTAGTGTTTCTTACATTCTTAGTGTTTTTCAGTGCTTTTTATGTAATAGTGTTTCTGGAAAATACAGTGTTTCTCATATTCCTAGTGTTTCTTGCATGCAGTGCTTCTAAGATGCCTAATATGGTGTTTCTCATATTGATATTGTTTTTCATATCTCCAGTGTTTCCATTATTACTAGTGTGTCTTGAATTTCTAGCATTTATAGTATTCCTCATATTTTGAGTGTCTCTCATATTGTTACTCATATTCTGACTGTTTTTACTGTTCCCAGTGTTTCGAGTATATCTGGTGATTCCATCTAGTGTTTACTGTTCTTGCATTCATAGTATTACTCATATTCATATTCGTCGTTCTCCATCTACATCAACAATGTAGCTAGGTTTGCCGGTAATTCCAAGATTCATCTATATGCCGATGACACCATCTTATACTCAGAGGGCCCTTCTCTCCACTCTGCAGCATCCACACTCCAACTCAGTCTTACTTCTGTCGAGCAGTACTTTCATGGCCTTCATCTCTCACTCAATTAAAAA
Source organism: Antennarius striatus (assembly GCF_040054535.1). NCBI lineage: Eukaryota > Metazoa > Chordata > Actinopteri > Lophiiformes > Antennariidae > Antennarius > Antennarius striatus. The sequence goes on from NC_090796.1 coordinate 1,088,540, forward strand.
AAAACCAAATGCAATATTTTTGACCGGAAACATGATTCCACCACTGCCCCTAAAATCCTCTGTGCCGATGGCTCTGAACTGGAGTTTGTGACCAGCTATAAATACCTTGGTCTCTGGTTGGACTCATCCCTCTCCTTCTCCACCCACATCAAGCACCTGCAATCAAAAGTCAAAGCTCGCCTGAGCTTCCTCTACCGGAATAAGGCCTCCTTCACCCGTTTAGCCAAACGCACGCTTGTGAAAATAACCATCCTGCCCATATTCGATTATGGTGACACCATCTATAGGATGGCTTCTCAATCTACTCTTAGCAAACTGGACACTCTCCACCACTCTGCCATCCGTTTTGCCACAGGAGCTCCATTCAGACCTCACCACTGTGACCTGTACAACCTGGTAGACTGGACATCCCTCCACACCAGACGGCTCCACCACCGGCTTCACCTCATTTCCTCACAGGAAAAACACCTCCCTACCTCTCCTCCCTTCTACACCACTTCCATCCTGCCCACAATCTTAGGTCCAGCAAGCTCATCAAACTCTCCATCCCTAAAGCCCCTACTGTCTTTGGTCGCAGTGCCTTTCGATTCGCTGCAGCTAATGATTGGAACAATTTTCAAAACTGCCTCAAACTCACTGTCCCCATATCACTCACTGCTTTAAACAAAACCTACATGAATTTGTAGCTGACAGCTGCACTTGTTGAGTGTCTCTCTCTCTTTCTCTCTCTCTCTCTCTTGTCTTGTATTTATTTTTCTTATATTTTCTGTATAGTGTATGTCTTTGTGTTTATTTTAGACTCCCCCCCACCCCCACACCTCTAAGAGCCACTGCTCTTAGCTCAGGCAGCATTTGTAAATAAGAACCTGTTCTTAATTGCTTGCCTGGTTAAATAAAGGTTAAATAAATAAATTCCCAGTATTTCTCATATCAATAGTGTTTCTCATATTCCTGCTGTTTCTACTGTTCCTGGTATTTCTGATATTCCCACTGTGTCTTATTTTTATATCTTGTGTCATATTTCTAGTGTCCTGTCTTGTTCTTTTTATAGTGTTTTTCCATTTTAGTAATGCTTGTTTGTTTGTCATGGTCTAATGCAGTTTGTCTCATATTCCTAATTTTTGATACATTTGCAGTGTTTCTCACATACATATACTTAGTGTCTCTCAGCCCATAGTTTTTGTCCCATTGCTACTGTTTCTCAAATTTACAACGTTTCTCATATTCCTGTTGTTTTTCATGTTAGTAGTTCTTCTCATATACCCATTGTTTTTAATAAATCCCACATATTTCTGGTATTTTTAGTGTTTTTAGTATTCTCAGTGTTTCTAAAATTTATATTGTTTCTCATATTATTAGTTTTTCATTTCTCTATTCTCCTTTTCCTAGTGTTTCTTGTATTTCCAGTGTTTCTGTGGTATTTGTCATATTACTAGTCCTTCTTATGTTTCCAGTATCTCTCGTAGTCATTGATTTATTCATATGTGCTCCTAGTGCTTGACATGTTACCATTATTTCCAATATTCTGTTTTCATCGTCCTGGAGTGACTCATATTCCCTGTGTCAGCCGACGGTTAGCTCCATTTTCTCTTCTACTTTGACTCTGTGTACTGAACCCTTTACTCGCCTTTTTGACCTTTTTTAACCTTTTCTGTACCGATTATTTTTTGGACCTTTGCAAATGTGTCACTATTCATGATTACAATCCTGTGCCCTTCAGTCTGCAATTGGGTCTGTACTCTGAACCAGTAGGTGTGACATCTGTGGACATTTTCCTCTTACCTCTGTAAGAAGAGACACCTCTCTACATTAGCAGCTAGTGGTCGGCTGTATTTGTGGATCAGAAAAGGTAAACCGTAACATGTACATCCAAAGTTTTAACTGATACACTGTGTGCACTGGATGGAATGTGTTGTGTATTGTTCATAAGCACAAACTCAGAAAGAAATATCACCCAACTCAGCAGTTTTCTTCAGCTGCATGGAGAATTTCGCTGCAGTAATTCCATTATTTCGGTTTTATGGCCCGCAACTGGAGTTCTGGATCAGTCTCGGTGCTCTCATGATGGTTTTCAGCTGCAGAAAACAGATTTAATGAAGTGTACATTACCTGCCCATCACTAAACAGCAGATGTTTCTCAGACAGGATGTGCATCCCATAATGTACACAACACCTCACCAAGATACTGACAACCCTATCAACTCTCAGAAGAAGGCCAGTTGTTTCTTAACTGCACTGCACATGCAATCATTTCTTTAAGGATGGTTTAACTCTTTTTTTTTTAAATTGTATTTTTTATTTTAACATTATTGTTAAATTATTATTTCTCTCTTCACCTGATTGGAGGGCGGTAATGGTAGAGGGCGTTTGGAGACGGTGGAACGCTGTAAAGCCCTCAAAGGCAAATAGTTATTTGTGAATTTGTCATATAGAAATAAAATGTGATTAATCAACAACTCTGTGAATATGTGTAGACCTGGAGTAGATTTACTAGAATAAAGACAGAATGCATGGGGGAAACGCTAAAACCAGAAATCACCATGCTCACTGAGAGAACTTTAAAAATGTTAGACGATCTGATAATGGTACGTTTATTCATGTTCATTTGTTTTCTTGTTTGTTTCTTGTTTAACTAAATTATGAGTCCAGCTCTGTTGTCTACATAATGTAATGTATTATATTGATTTCCTAATGCCACACTCAGCTAGAAAGCAATTAATTTTAATTCCCACCATTCCTTTAAATGGAAAGATTGAATTACACAATTTAATATATATTAATATATTGAAGTTGTTATCATTGTATACCTAATTACATGGTTAAATGGAAAAACAACAAATGAAATTACAAAAGCTACAACACATCGGAAAATGTGTGCTGGGAATAAACTGACAGGGGTGAGCAGAGTGAAATATTAAGTGAAGACATTTGGACAAGTTGAGAATGGATGCAGAGCGTCTATAGAGAAAACAGGTAGTGAGTGAAATATGTACTATATAAATAATATATAAATTAGACAGAGAGAAAATCATGAGACCAAAAAACAGACAGAATGGTGACGTACGAGTTCACCCCAATGGCCAAACGGGAGCTACAGCACAACACAACTGAAATACAGCTGATTTTAAAAACTAAGCGGTTGCACAAAACATCTGTTTGGTCCCCCTGTGTGTTTGAATCAGGACTTTAGATGGAGGAAACTCTAAAGACGTATTTCGGTTGCTTTTCAGTAAAATAACTGCTGCGGGGCTGCTTCATTTTCTTTTGGGAAGTGCATCTGAAGCACAGCTGTGATTTCATAATTGGAATTTAGAGGTGATACATTTGAAAGGTTTTGGTCCCAAACAAAAACAAATAGTTTTCAAGGATCTCCGTGTCTTTCAATATTTTTCTACAGCTGTGTGAAATGAGGTCATCAAACAAACGCTATTGTTCTATTTTTACTTGGTAGTAACAAAGGATCACATTGATGATCCAGAATTGTCCTTTGGCACTCATTTGTAAAATATGACTCAAATTATTACATTATATTTGAAATGCCATCCCACTAGTTATTCAGTCTGTCTGTAAATAATAGATACCAAAATGTTTTATCAACACATTTAATGATATTCAGTTGTTAAGGTCTTCATATCTAAACCAACCAACAAGGATATAAATATATATCCTATATTATATCTATCTATATCTATATATCTATCTATATATATATATATATATACACACACACACACACACACATATACACACCGTATGTACATATATCTACTGTATATCTATATCTATATCTATATATATATATACATATATATATATACAGTATATCTATATACACTCAACAAAAATATAAATGCAACAGTTTTGTTTTTGCTCCCATTTTTCATGAGATGGACTTAAAGATCTATAATTGGATATTAGTGGGAACTGGTACACGCTGTCGTATACGCCGGTCAACACATCCCTAACATGCCCAATGGGTGACATGTTTGGTGAGTATGATGGACATGTAAGAACTGGGACATTTTCAGCTTCCAACAATTGTGTACAGGTCCTTCAACACGGGGCCGTGCATCATCTTGCTGAACCATGAGGTGAATGTACTTCCGTCTCTCAACGGGAGCAGACGTCATTCTTCTGTCTCCTGTTGTCTCTATCTCCCTAACTCATACCGAGACTGACTTTCACTTATTCTCTGCAAAATGACGAAACCAAAAGGAAAATCTGAGGATACTAAAGACCAGATGGTCTCTATGAAAGAGTTAAAGAGTGAGTTAAAGAGCAACTTTGATAAGTTAGGGAGTGACTTTGATAAAAAGTTGGAAGAAAAGCTCAAACCAGTGCTAGACGCCATGGAAGAAATGAAGGACAAAATGAAGAAAATGCAGAAAGACATGGAGGAAAAAGACCACAGAATTGTTGTCTTGGAACAGGGACAACAAAGAATGGATGATTTGGAACAAAGCATTCGTATAAATGATGTGATCATCACTGGAATCAACAATCAAGATGAGGAATTACAGAAATGCTAGGCTAGCGCTGACATCGAGTCTCTGGAGCTACAAGTGAGTTCTCAACTGAGGGGTCTGGAGATAACTATAGATCAGACCAGATTGAGACGTGTTACCCATCACCATCTGGAGGTAGGAGACCACCTCAGTGTGATAAAACTCAACAATCGTAAACACAAGATAGCTCTTCTGAAACAAGGCTTCAAACTGAAAGGAAAACATGTCTCCATCAATGAGAATCTCACTAAAAGAATGCTGATATCGCTAAAAAAGCTCGACAACTGAAGAAGAATGGGCTGATCGACAACACCTGGACCAACACCTGGACCAACACCTGGACCAACACCTGGACCAACACCTGGACCAACACTCAGATCAACACCTGGACCACCACCTGGACCAACACCTGGACCAACACCTGGACCAACACCTGCAGGATCTTCATCAGAACAAAGGGGCTTTCTCCAGACCAGATGAAAACAATGGTGATCAGGAGTGCAGAGGAGTTGGTGAAATATGATCAATAAAGACGGACAAGAGTTGTTACTACACCAGAGATCAGCACAACAGAGTCACTTCAATAGTGGAGCTCTACTATTTTGGACACGTCAAATCTTTCATGGAACAGTCGAAAACATCAACATCATTGATGTCAGAAACATGGACTAATGAACAAACCCCCCCCAAAACCCCCCCCCCAAAAAAACCAACAATATGTATTCATGATAACATGGGATAACATTAACTTGAGACCTTAAAGATCATGTTGATATCTTCTGACAATATAATACCATGTGAAACTGTTAACGTGTAACAAACAGGTTAATTCTTGTATGAACACTGTCTGCTGAGGGAGGTGAAGGTGTTTGAGAGAAATGGTAATATTGTGTATCTGGAATGGATTATAGATCTTTAAGTCCATCTCATGAAAAATGGAAGAAAAAACAAAAGTGTTGCGTTTATATTTTTGTTTATATTTTTGCATTTCTATCTATCTATCTATCTATCTATCTATCTATCTATCTATCTATCTATCTATCTATCTATCTATCTATCTATCTATCTATCTATCTATCTATCTATCTATCTATCTATCTATCTATCTATCTATCTATCTATCTATCTATCTATCTATCTATCTATCTATATAGGGTGTATAAAAATATCAACGAATAAATAATATAAATAAATATAATAAATATAATATAAATAAATAAATATTACATATGTATATCCTAATTGGTCTGAAAAACAGTTTATATTTCTTTCCATGTTGTAGCTGATGGAAAACTTCCGTTGTCCTAATAAATATTAGGTATGAAGATCAGACAAATCTCGGGCAGCAGATCAAAAAGAATAAAGGATTAAATAAAAGATTTATAACTTTCCTTTGAAAGAAAAGACATTGGGATACATTTTCTGGGCAGCCTTTGAGAGCTACTTTTAAAAGAAGTCTGTCTGATGATGTCACCACAGAATTCCATCTGCAGCATCAGGAGGTTCTTGGCATGGATTCCACTGTGCTGGTTGGAGATAACAGTTTTTGGGAAGTGGCCCTTCAGCTTGACCTCAGAGGTCAGAGGTTATTCATCAGCCGTCACTAATCCAAATAATATAAAAATTAAATACAGGGTGAATCCCAGTGCAAATGAAGATGAGTATTTTTTTCTGTGTGTGAAATGCTTGAACACATCTCAAATGCATGTACACCCAGCACCTGGGGGGGGGGGGGGCTAACTTAAACGGAAATCAAAGCAGAAAAACCATTTGTCCCGTTTCATTGTTCCATTTTATTCGATGTTTTCCCACTTTGTGAATAAGAACGAGAAGAGACAAACTCTTTGTGATGAAACGTTATCTCTGATCTGAAATATCTCCACATCCTCACACGCAGCACAGCCTCAGAGCCTTCAGGGTGATGTCTGGAGTAGACTTCATGTCATGAACAAGCAGTGGGACGTAGCTGCTTCAGACAGACTGTAAAAAGCTTTTTGTTTACTGGCTTTCTTAATTAAAACTGCCTTCCTCCTGTCCAGCGTAGGTTGCATTAATAATTCATAAGCTTCTCTGTATTTTGAGTACAGTACCCTTTATATATTTATACTCTGGCCATGCAGGCACGATGCTCACTGGTGAAAAGTTTACAGCCCAGTTTTGTGCTGCGAAAAGACCAACTGCTCTTTCATCCTCAGATGTTATTGACAGCTGGCTCTGAAAAGGGGTTTTGTTGGGATCCATTAGCGTGTTTTGTACCCTGCTGCTTTTACACTGAAAACCCCTCAGTACCCCCGCTGTGGTGCATAACCCACATGCATACATAGAGGTATGGATACACCCCGCTCCCGACCCATCCCCCACAGCAAGCTGCACTCTGTGGGGGAAATAGATGGGAGTTCAGGCTCAAAAAGAATGCATAGTTAGTTGCTATGGTAGCCAGGCAGACCCTGCTCCTCTGAAAGGACTGTATAGACGGTGGGCTCACATCGGAAAATAGATTTATCACTTTAGTGAAGTCTGTTGTTCATCAGATCCACACAGATGTTTATGAACAAATGTGGATTCAATGTTTTGTAGCGCAGAGAGTGGGCAGGTTTTCATTTTCATGTTTAGGTCACTTGGTAAGTGGTGAAATATGGGACATGTAATACAAGACACACACTTCATGACTTCACCAAGGTGAGAGTATATCTGCTAGGGATCTTTCTCACATCCATTCCATGTATGAGATTCTTTCTGGGTTTGAACAATGACTTAAAAAAAGGAAGAAAAAATAATAGTGTTCTCGTTTGCATGGGTCCTTTCGTCTTTGACGCACATTTTGTGAAAGGGACACACGGTGGTCAGACAGCGTGCGTCCCTGGGAAGCAAAATTTAAATGCACTTCCATTCCACAAAAATATTCACAATTTTTTCCATTTAAATTTCGAACCCAGAAATCTCCACTATGTTTTGATCTCGCGTGAGTTTCTCGTCACGAGACTCACCTGCGTGATTCTGTCTGATTAAAATCCACCAAACGACAACACGACGTCTGCTGGTTTTAACGCTGCAGTGAGAGAGGAGTTAGTCAGACCCTCCAGAGCAACAAGAAGAGTCCTGTTGGGTTTCCCTGTCTGTTAAAGCGCTTTGAAATGTCTGCTGATGTGATTAAGCACCATACAAATAAAGGTTGATTGATTGATTGATTGACTGATTGATTTATTATCACCATGTCTCTGAAGAAGATGCAAAAGTTGGAGAAAAAGCAAGTGGTAAGGAATGAAAAACAATCAAAAGTTAAGGAAGAAAAATAGATATTACTGCAGATATTACTACAGATATTACTACAGGTATTACTTCAGATATTACTACAGATATTACTGCAGATATTACTGCAGGTATTACTACAGGTATTACTACAGATATTACTACAGATATTACTGAAATGTGTGTGAAGGTTCTGTCAGCTTGGTGCAGTCTCCACACGAGACTAATCTTGCAAATGCATGCAGAAAACTTTCTATAGCACTTCTGTCTAATTGGCCAAGTGTGATTTTTACCAGGTCACCTGCAAGGACTCCAACCACTAGATCAACATTACTGACAAAACTAATACACACATGTTTCAACAAGTCAGAACTAAATCAAGTTCAATTAAATTAAATCACTTATTTTCCTGTAGGGAATCTACAAAATGTCCATAGGGATTGGAAATGCAGAACATACATAGATAGATACATATGGATTCTCTTGTGTGTTGCTGTTATTATGTATTTAATTTGTACAAACTTAGTTTTGTTGCTCAAAAGTTCAAAGGTCAGACATGACAGCTTTAGAAAGAAATGTTCAGAGCAACCTCCACCCTAAGTGTTAACTCCCTCAGTCCATAAGTCAGAATAAACTGAATGTCACTGAAAAGTGGATTTTAGAGTGATTTTATGAGGTTAATTTACAGACAAACTTCATTTCAATTCTTATTATTTAAGTTATTCAAGTCACTGCAGCACTAATCTACAAAAAAAATATTTCAAACATTCAACAAAGTTCCCTTTTCTCCTCTAGTTGGAAATGAAAGCAAGCTGAAAGTTGGTTAACTTCCAGCGTCATCAGCCCTTTAAATGCTTCCTGCTGCTGCCTCTCGTCATTCGTACGGGTTTTCACTTATCCCTCCTCACAGACACCATTTAACACTGTTTGAGAACAAAAAAACAAAGGTGCATTTCTTGGAAAGCAGCACTTTAACTTATCTGTAAGCTTTGTTCAAGGCGAGAATGACTCAGAAAGAACCACCAAGGCCCTGGAGACACAATACACACCCAGTGGTTGTGTTGCACTTCCACCCTGCTAGAAGCTGTTAGAGACTTCCCTATGAGGCACCTGAACGCTTCTATTTATCACTGTCCTGCTGCAGCAGTGAAGCCATTCCTCAGCCGGACAGGAGGATATGTGAGGAATGTTTTTTGAGACTCGGTGAAGCAGTCGCTGCTGTCGGACCCACCGTATCCGTGTGATGCTCCTGAGTGTGTGTCCTCCTCTATGTCAGCGTGCCACTCGTCTCCACGTGAAGCATCAAGGATGAGATGCAAGAGAGAGAACCCACGGTGACACCAGTGTAACACACACACACACACACACACACACACACACACACACACACACACACACACACACACACACACACACACACACACACACACACACACACACACACACACACACACACTGAATTTCCTGTTCTATGTGGTCCACTTGGGTTTTTGTTGTAACCCACATAATTTTCCTTTAAAGATAAAATACAATGATGTGGGGTTTTTTTTAGGGGTGGCAGTGTCAGGGTATTAATCTAATACCTCTGCTACATCTCGCGCTCGGATTCCCCTGCCTCTTGCCCCCGTGACCCGCAAAAGCAGGAGAATCAGATAAGAAGATGAATGAAATAATAAATTGAAATTAAATGATGAAAATTCACACATGTTGATAATTATATATGTACCTATCAGATGTCATGTTGGCTTTCTGTCTAAGATTTAAGAGACACGTGAATCGTTGAAGGTTGTGAAGCTCTGCACTGATGCTATCGTCAGTAACTTCTGCACCACCAACTTTGTTTTCTGTTCCCTCTGTGAGACTTTGGAGGAGGAAAAAAATGTATAAAATGGAGTTTATCACCTGTTTCCCACTGGCTTCACCTTGGGCAGCGCAGTCTGAAGGTAACACACAGCCCTGTCACTCAGCAGCAAATGAAACAGTAAGTGTGTGCTGTGTTTGGCTGGCGATGGTCGGGTACAGCAGAGAGGGGATCAGGGGTACATGAAAATAGATTAAAGGGATTCACTAGTTATCAAGCCACTGCAGACCATCTCTCTCTCTCTGTAACTGATAGGACGACCAGTCAAAGAGGACATCGCCACCCTGCCCCCATCCGCTCGGCTTCTCTGTGTGTGAGCTCTGTTTGGACACTAAACTACAGATTTAATTAAACTGGGAAGAGGATTACTGTTGAAACGCTGCACTCTAGCAGTGACCATGTGTGGGCTTACTCTGGTGTACTCTCAGATAGTTTCAGTTGGGATTTTCATTCTGGTTTGTGTGCTGGAGCAGACAATGCTCTCAACGTGACTGAACTTTAGCATGTAATTGAAATTATGTGCAACCGCCGCACCGACTAAATAATACAATGCGGACAGTTTTCCCTCTTCTGGCTTATTTTTGCTTTTAGTAAACACCTTTGCAGTTTTAATAATGAAAATAATACATTTCTGAATGACATTCCCACCTCTGAGGAGTCTGGATTAGCTTCACAGAAACCTGTGAGATCCAATGCAGAGGATTGTAAAAAACCATTACTATGATGAATTATCATATGGACATTTTCAAAACCAGCTAACATCAACGTCCTCATGGGAGTTATTTATGCAGACATGACATGACTACACATCACCATGTTGTAAACAGGTCTGACATGTTTGAAAGTATAAGCTGTGGACTCACCCGGGGGTATTTTTTAAATTTTCATCTTTAGTTAAAGCTGACTTAAAACAGGAACTACAGCTTGAAATGCAGCTTTAAGTCAAATATGGATGTAAATATTGATGCGCTGCCGATGCGCCCGAGCAAGGCATCGAACCCCACGAGCTGCTCCTGCAGCGCTGCTGCATGGCTGCCCGTCACTCCACCATTAATTACATGTTGTTCAGACCCTTGTGTGTGTGTGTGTGTGTGTGTGTGTGTGTATGTGTGTGTGTGTGTGTGTGTGTGTGTGTGTGTGCGTGCTCTGGCCTGTATGTGTGTGAAATACACAGTATATGGAGTGAAAAAACGAATTTCCCCATTGAGGGGCTCATAACAGACCTTTCGTTCTTTCTTCTTTCAATGAACCTATTTTTCAGTGTGAACTGGATGTTTAATACTGTTGTGAAATTTTTGTTTTAATATATAAGATTTAGAGAAATCCATCCGTTTAGGATGTATTTTCGCCATTTAGAGGTTCTGGAAATGAAATAACCTTCATTTCCTTCAAGGTCAATCTTTGGTTGGTAGTTGGAGCCTCGCTGTGTGTTTGGTGGTTTTGACACTGAATAAGAAATGGTGCAAAAAGTCAAGGGTATAAGCTGGTATTGGTAGGAGGGAAAAATAGATATTGCATTTCCCAAGGTGTATTGAATGGACAAGAAATAAATAGATGGACTCCGATTGAAGGCGCCTATGGAACAATGTTTACCTGAGTGGGTCCCTGTGTTATTTACAGTCCATTCATGTCCACATGCTCAGCTCTTTTTGTATTAATTAGCAGCACTCACATAAATAAACAAACAAAAAGAAAAATCAGAAAATTTATTCCAAAGGGAATTAAAAAAAAAACTGCAAGATCCAAAACACAGATGTCGGACGGGCTTCATGCATGTTATGAGGATGGGATGCAATCAGAATGATCATTTCCGCCGTGCATTTGTTCATGTAATAATTCACACTAATTTACACTCAATACACAGACTTGGGTTTTATATTATCCCATCGTGACAGTTTGTTGATACAAGGAATTTAGTGTGACTGTTTCTCATCCTGGGGAAAGGATGACTGTAGTCACAACTGTCTTAAATACCTCCACAGAAACAGCTTCCAACTGTTCAAGGGTTGCCAAGTAATAATGATTGAATCTCATCATTTTTTATTTGTTTCTTATTGCAAGATACTAAAAAAGAGCACAAACCTTTTTCATAATCCAGAAACAAACCAAACCAGAAGCTCTTAGAGGGACACATCCATATCACCCTTCAAGATGAAGCTCACCTCATGAGACGGAGATATGAGCTTGGTCTCCTCTTATAATACTGAAACTAAGTGTTTTAATAAATCTTACTGTAGCTGATATTACAGAACCCAGCAGAAGACAATGACTCTTTAAACAATTTAAACTATTTAAATAGGATCCAGCAAGTTTTTGTGGAAAGAACTCATTATTAACAACATTTTATAACTCATTGGGGCAACATTGGTTTGAAATTGCAAATTAATTCACTCTCACAGTGTAGACATGTTTAGGTCCCAGTGAAGCATTTTGTTTAAGTTACCTAACTTTCCTTTCATAGCATTGGTTGAAATTCTCCAATAATAAAAAAAAAAGTGTGGTCATAAGATAAACCTATAGGTTTCTTGTTAAAATGTTAATTCAGACATGACATTTATAATTTTTGAAAGTATATTTGACAGAAAAACAGCCAACGGACATGTAATTTGGCACAGAGTGTTCAGCTCAGATGTTTGGCAGAGTAAACAGCCTGGAGAGATCCTCCTCCAGGGCTTTTATCCCAACTCGTTCCTCACAACAAAGCCCTGAGAGGCAGATGTGTCACACTGACATCTCAGTCCCTCATGGCCTACAATTATGAAGCTTGGATCATGCTTTTGAATGCTCCCCTACCTCCATGTAAAACTTTCTTCTCATGCTGTGTGATGGCTTTTTCTCTCAGACCACAAGTACTTGGCAAGTGCTCCTCTCCCTCCCTCCCTCCCTCTCTTCCTCTGTCTGTCTGTGTGTTTGTGTTTCATTCACATCTTTCTGTGACCCAATTTTCTCTGGTTTAGGCAGCATAAAAAGATGCGGCACAAAGGCAATTTTTCACAGGGATTAAAGCCTTTTTTTTCATATGAGACACATTGTGCAAATGGAAAAGGGTCACAAAATTGTTATAATGCAATCACTAGCGGCATGTAAATTAAGCCCAGATGTATCATACAATCATGTAAGAGGTGATTATGGTAATCCACAGTGTATTTGTCAGGTACGGGAAACAGCTGTATGTACAGCCTCTTCCAGCTAATTCACTTTGTGTAAAAAAGAAGTGATCTACAATAATATTAGGGAGGATAAAGTTTGCAAAGTAAAAAAAAAAAGACATGAAATGATGCGTCTAAAGACGCTACGTCTGCTGATAGTCATCCAAGTGCAGTCTGCAGAGGGAAACACAGATGGACAGATAGCAAAGTGTTTTTCAAGCTCTTCATCAGACTCAGATTTTTTTTGTTTGAAGCCACTCCTGAGACCAGATTTAATGATCTGTGTACCTGCTGAAATCAGCCTGCAGGATATCGATGCCTGCCGCTGATAAACTCAGGAGAACTTGGCTTTTGGCCCTGGTCCAGGTGAGCTTACTTCACTTTGTGACTCAGTCGGCTGGAGCATTAGAATGAGGCCTCCGTCTCCCGCTTTGGCCTATGGCCCTGGAAAGAAAATGATTATTCCTCACATTTCAGCTAATGACTTTGTCTCATCAGCATGTCCCGTTCTCTTACACATATCAATTAGTTGGGAACCACATGAATGCCTTGGAAACTTAACGTGGGCAGATTGCTGACACAGGAAAAGTGACCCAAAGTCAAAAAGGTTCCAATTTACAGAGTTCTGTCCAGCAAGTAGACTCAATTTGTTCAAGATAATCATTACTTCTACTTGAAGTTATCTAAAATACTTATTATGAATCATACTTAATGGTACTTTTCTGCTGATTGAATAAAAAACTTGAAAAGTAATGAAATAAACAAAGAGGAGGAAGGGGAGAGAATAAAAAAATGGAGGAAAAATGATTGTGAGGTTCGCCTGATTAAATAATGAAAAACACACACAATGAAATGAGAGCGAGCCCCATGACCAGCCTCATGACAGTCTGACCCTTACGTGACTCCTGCTTCTGCAGGTTCACTAATTAAGGTTTTCGTAATGATCCAGATGGGTCGGTGATTTCCTCCAGCCTTCAGTGGTGCATTAAAAATGTATATAAAATGATGAAATTAGCTTGAAAAGCCACATTTTTCAAAGAAGAAAACAATTCTTAATTTCTCAAATTATAATAGCTTCTTCCTTTCCACACGTCTCATGGAAATCCATCAGGAGATTTTGCACAACAGAAGTAAATAGCTGGAAAAAGCTCTTTCTGTCGTTGGTGTGCTCCCCTATCCATTCCAAAATTTAATGGGTTCTTTGTGTCAAACGAGGAAAACGGAGAAAACACCTTGAGAAGCTTCTCAGCTGGAAATACAATAGAAGTCTGGTCTGTAACGGTGAACTGTGTCACATTGAAGCCTCCCCTGATTCGTCAGCCGCCTTCATCACGTTTATACTGTTAATGAGAAAAATAATCTGCTAATCCATTCATCATTTTTAATCACACAAGCCATATATTAATTAGTTCCACCTCAATGTGAATGTTTCTGGTTTTTATAGTCCTCTATAACAGAAAGAGGATTAAATAAAACATTTCTAATATGCAGACCTGAGATTTGAAAGAGTTGACTGATTATGTTTCTGGTTTGTTTGTTTTATGGACCAAAAAATTAAATTGAGAAAATAAGCAGTACATCCTGTACATAATTATTAGTGTTATAACCTGAGTGGGGACGTGTTTGTCCTGACCCGAACACCGCTAACACAGGACCACTAATCCTCCCAACAGGTATTTTGCATATTCCGTTTTTATCACAACAAAAGCAATTAAAGAGACGAGTTAACCCCGTGTTGTCATTACTCTAAAGTGTGACATTAAAATGTGATTTGCTTTGACTTTCAAAATAAAGCGTGCTGACATCCACCCGTTCTCCGCACCACTTCCCCCCTGCAGACAACCAGCCTGAGGGGGGGGGACACTCCACACACGATGCCAACGCACCGCGGAACCACATGAAAGATGAACAACCACTCATGAACAATTTGGAACCACATGCGCTTCAGTTTCACCTGAAGGGAAACTGAAGCGCATGATAACTCAAAAAGCGACTAACTCATAAAGTTTAACTTTGTCAAGCTGCAGGAATTTGGTCTGGTCAAAGTCCCCAACTACTTTGTGAGGTTCAGGACCCAGACTCTTTTGGCCGCCCAGAAGAGCCTGGGTCCTGGCCAGAGTTTCTTCCTCAATGAGAGAGTTTTTCCCAGCTGCTGTCAGTCATGCTCTGGAGGGGTCAGTTGGGTTTTTCTGTCTGTTAAAGCACTTTGGAATGTCTGTTGACATGATTAAGCGCCTTACAAATAAAACTTGATTGACTGATTGATTGATTGATTGATTGATTGATTGATTGATTGATTGATTGATTGATTGATTGATTGATTGATTGATTGATTGATTGCTGTAACTAATATGCGATATGTTATAGAAGGACAGAAACTATCAGGAAGATTTGAATCAGACTGTCAGCGTTGATGAATCTGGGGTGTCTTTGGGTGTAAAATGGATATAATACTATTTATAGTTTAGTAAATGTACTCAATTACTTTCTCCCTAAATTCCAGAGGTTACATGAGATGTTGTGTCTTGAGCTGAGTCTATTTATATTATTTTCCTAAAGTTATACAACCAGGACTAGGGGCGTTACTGACATTCCTCCTGGTGAACATGACACGTACGCGTCCATTACTCCCCATCAAGATAGATGTTCCTGTTCTTGTCCTCATTCATGCACCCCCCCCCTCCTCCTCCATCTAAACAGTGTAGTTTGCCCCCCCCCTCCACTGGTGTCCTTGATTTCTAATGACAAGAACATGAAAGTTAAAAGCAGTATAAGCAAAGACAAATGACGAGTCAGCACAGAGAAGGCAGGTTTTCTATTGGTTTGAGTTCTGGTCGCTGCATCAGAGAG
Organism: Antennarius striatus; assembly: GCF_040054535.1. NCBI lineage: Eukaryota > Metazoa > Chordata > Actinopteri > Lophiiformes > Antennariidae > Antennarius > Antennarius striatus. The sequence goes on from NC_090796.1 coordinate 1,104,154, forward strand.
GGAACGCGAGGACGGGACCGCTCCCTGGCCTGAAATGGCTTAGGTTGCCGATAGCAACTGATAAGATAATGACTTCAGGATGGAAACGTGCTAAAAATATCCTTCTAAATGGGTCAAATATGTATCAAGCCTGATTACAAAATGTTGACTAATGTCACCACATTGCATTAATCAGGTTGTGATTAGGATGCTTCAATCCATGATTGCATACAAGATTATTTTGCGCATTTTCTAAAATGTTGTGTGAAGTTATGGAACAGATGTTTTCTTGATTTGAATTGGATTGGATCATTATGTATGTAGCCTTGGTTTTACTGAATGAATCTTTAGATTTTTTCCGATATTATTCTATTAATGTTGAAAACTCTTCAAACAAAACAAAGGTGTATGTCTCAATAAGAGAGTAATATATATAGTTACCCCAGTTAATTTTTGTTGTTGTTGGAGGAAGCCAGCTGTTGGAGCAGCGGCTGTCCAACAACACCCTCCTTCATTGTTAAATATGTCTTGAAATAATGCCTGATGTCAGTTGGCCAGGTGGGAGGAGGACGGCAGCAAAATGGTGAAAAAGAGTGATTGTGACAGTAAGAAGGAAGAGAGCTAATGAAAATGATGGCAGCCAGACAAAAGGACAAAGGAAACAGAGTAAAGAAGACAAACAGATGCTAATGTTTGGACGGAAACAAGCAGCTGGGTAACAAAAGAGCAGGTAGTTCCTTTCTTCTTTTTGGAGGGGTATATTTTGCCTTTTTCCTTGCGCCGTATGGCTGCTATGAGCCTGCAGCCCAAATTGAGAGTTATAAGAGCCTGAAATTGGTCAGAAATATGAAAGACATCATTGTGCTTGCCATCAAAGTAATAGACTGTCTGGTTGCATTATCTGTCTCTGGCTTCGGCTGGGGCTTGGATCGGATCCTGGAGCAAAGTGATTGAAAAGCAACAGGAATCCGGCCCTACGTAGGGAGAGGCAGTCGAGCAAGAAATATTTGATAAAATACAGCAGTTTCACTGCAAACGGGAAACCGAGAGGTGAGAGAGAGAGTCTTTATAAGTGCAAAGGAAGGACCGAGGGGAAAAACATGGAATGATTTAGGATAATGGAATGAGCTATTTGTAGGGTGACAGTTCAGGATGCTTTATGGGGCAGAATGTTGCATCCCTCCATACAAACACGCTTTAGCAGTCAGGTTAGCCCCACCGCTACAGACACACACAGAACCTGTGTCAAACACTTGTCCAACTTTTCAAATAACAAAAGTTGAAGCCACTCCCCAGCAGCACCACTGGTGTGAATAAGTTGCAGAGTTTTATAATAACCTGTGTCTTCAACAGTGGAAGTAATAGGGCTGAGCCTATGGACTGAGACAAGCAGCATTTTATAATGAGGGATGGAGTTGCTCAGCCATACAGCACCACTCCTCCAGTTAGGATCCTTAAATTAAAGAAGCAAACCATGCATGCAGCAAATTCTCGCCCCTAAATCTCCAGGGCTACCTTTCTTTGAGAAGACTTTAACTCCTCTTTCCACCAGCTCAACTTTCATCTGTGGGAAAAGGGAGCCGACCGGCCGTCTCCGGCGTGTCATTGATCTGAAACTGTGTTTATCTGAGGACCATCAGTGGTGGGGGGCTCTGAAATCTCTGGCTCCTACAGAGGGTGTCCTGAGACTCTAGTATTGATGTGAGATTGTCAGGCGTCTACACCCAACTGACACTCATGAGGACTGTTACCATCATCCAGGTGAGCTCAGGTACAGATTATTACGACTAAAGATGTAAATTCATCATCAAATGTTTGAGCTCAGTCTCCTAAACCAGTGTCTGCAACCTTTTTTGAGCCATAAACAGATTTAAAGTCAAATAATATTTTTACAGACCAGCTTTTAAGACGTGGCGGACAAATACAAGAAAAAAAAAATACAACCAACATAAAAATGTTTTATTTTTCCAAACACAATAATAAACGTGAATCCAGTGCGGAACAATTTTATTAGCAGCTCCGTCGTAGGTACTGTACTCTGTGTTACAGATCGGAGCGGCCCCTTTAAGAAAGTAGTCATGTGACCGAGGCAAGCATCTTGACAAGGATCTAGAGTGACTGAAACACAACTTATGGAAAGTCTTCCATCCTTAGGTCTTGTGATGCTGAGTTGTTTAGAATAAGATCATATCACAGGACGTAGCACATAAATGTTAATTATGTGGTTTACACCCAGAGATACATAGATAGATATATACTGTACTTTATTAATCCTGGAGGAAATTGCAATTGAAATTGTCGCTTTAAGTGTCACCGGCTCAGAAAAACCTGAGTACTGTAGATGTATGTTCACCCACTTTCCAAGAAGAATTTATGACTGTTTTTGGACCGTTTCAGCCCCTGTTCTGACTGCCACCGTTTGTCTAGCTATAAATATAAACCCTCCGCAACCAACTTTGCCCTCTTTTCCCAACCAGCCTTGCTGCTTGTTTGACCTTAGCCTAAAATCGTTGATAATAAAATTCTAAAAAGACAAGCTCATGAACTTCTTACTTGAACTAATTTTAATATTTGCCAACACAATAGACAGTTGAGGAGGAGAGAATCCACTCATTTAAAAGAAAACATTCAGAATCAGATAATAAATAAAATGTAAATAATGAAAGTTATGCATTCCTTCCTCTGTATGACCATCACATATTCATACAGAGGATCTGGAGGGTAAAAGAAGACCTGTATGGAGCCAACGTCCAATAGAAGAGGAGCTGTAGGGTGAGAACGAGTGGAAGACCGACACCTCCATAAGTATAAAAAAACACTCAAACATAGCTTTGATGCCCTCTATCATTCCAGTTCTGACTGAATTCCATTTTCATGATAGTATATTAACACAGTCTCTTCTTTTTAAACAGTGATGCTTCAACAGAACAGCGGTTGATTCACATTTATGAATCCCAGTCATGTTCTCAGACATTCAGGTGAAACGCCGACAGCAGGGATCTAAGGGAAATGAATACAGTGTGAATCTCAGTGATGCTGGTTACTCATGCAGTCATATAGCATGAAATTACACAACCAAGCCATATCATCGACCCACACAGCACACTGCGAGTGTGAAAGCAATGTGTTGCCGGGCAGACATGGTGGTTTCAACAAACGTGATTTTTTTAAAAAGAGACATCTATGAAAATGATGGATTTGTAATATAAATATAATGTTTTCATCAAACTGTCATCAGTTTGAAATGAATTAAACAAAAATGACATGAAATCCTTGTTTGGTTATATAAAGATGTCAAATGTTCAACTATTTATGCTAAAACTGGACTGCTGTAGGTTCTAGGTGACTCATAATATTACATGTAAATTATGAGTCATGGATTTATTCATTGGTTTCAAACAAACAGAAACAATAGAGGTAATCAAAGGCACGAATGTGACCCTGTGTGTGAGGAAAGGCTGAGGGCAGCGCTTCAACAGAGACCATCAGAGACCCGGAGTGTCACACCTCTATCTGACCAATCACAGCTTTGTTTTCACTCCCCCTCAAATGGCTCAGGTCGTTTTGAGCCACGACTGAAGTGACTAAACAAAAAAACACAAGCGTGAAATACCACGGACTCACCACCACGGATTCACCACCACGGATTCACCACCACGGATTCACCACCACAGGTCTTTTCATGGAAGACATGCACCTGGAATGAAGCTGTTTCTGCTCCATCCATCCATCCATCCATCCATCCATCCATCCATCCACTTTCCTGACTGTTCTGTCGGCTGTTTCTGCTGCTGCTGCTAATTGAAGTTCTTTTTGATTGAACGTTGTCATAATTAAATATGAAACAGTCTTTAAGTTGTGTTCTGTATATGAAATGAAGCCAACGTTACAATAACTCCACCTTTTATCAATGGAAGCCCAAAATGAATGAGGTCAACTTATCCGAGTTCATCCTTTAAAGCCTGAACTATTATATATTTGCCGGAAAAGTAAATATTTGAAGAACAATTTCTAACTGAACTTTCTGACAACAGCATCAAAACATTTGCATATTTTTTGTAAAATACAGAATTTTTTCGTATGCAAAATGCAGACGCATCGTTTACATCAGGTTTTTCAGGAAAAAAATATCCAAATTATGATGTAGAAGTCTCAAAACCCTGAAAGGCTAAGTGTGAAGAAGCCAAAAACGCATTAACAGCTGATAGCGTAATGAACGTGTCTGTTTTTGAAATGGAATATGCCAATAGCATAATAATGTCATGGTTGTGTTTGTTGCTCTGGTCATGTTTCTCTGCTCTCCGTCTCTGCAGCGCTGGGGCGTGGCAGGAGGCGGGTCTGGGGCGTGGCAGGAGGCGGGTCTGGGCTGGTGGGCGGGGTCTGGTCTCCACACCTGAGTTTCATCAGGCTGATGATCTGGAGCCTATTTAACCACCTTTCCCCTGTTGTTCAGCGGCGGAGAGGTTTCTATGTCATGCAGTCTCGTCTCCTGACACGTGTTTCCCGCTGCAAGTTTTTCGTTTCCAGCGGTTCTCTAATTTTTGGGTCGAGTTAAGGTGATTTCCTTTTGCTTCTTTGTTGGTCAAGCGTCTCCTTTGAAAGTGACTTTCTGTTGCTACTTTGTGCTTAATAAACTGTTGGCTCTTTCACTCTGCATCTGGGGTCCTGGACCTGCTTTTGCCTCGCGGCACACAGCAAATATCTGGAAAATAATCATTAAAAGACCTGAACTGATAACATAACTTTTGGCATATAATGTAATAATGTAACAATTAGGAGTTAGGGTTAGTAATAAATGATTGTTATTGGCCAAAAGTTATAATGTTAATGTTATGTTCTAATGTTATTGGCCTATTACATTACAAAAACAGGCATTTAAGTTATTGACTATGATACAATTGGCTTTAAAGGGTTAAATCATGGATGATTTACAGCCTTTAGGAGTCTTTAGCTTCAGGACATACAGCTCCATGTGCATCTGACATTAGTCTTATTGTTATTGGCAGAAGGGGAAGAAGGAAGAATTAGTAGATTTGATGTGACGTCTGTTCACATGTTTAAAACTCAGCTAAATTCGACATCAATGCAACAAAGTTAACTTCTCCGCTCTGATTCATGGGACAAAGGCCACATTTTAGGTGTGAGGGATTTTGCGCCGTGGCCTACACTTAATCCACTCTGCCTGCATCTTGTAATAACAAGGAAAAGCTTCTCCTCACAAATACCGGCTGCCTCTGCTCTAACCTGCGCAGGATAAATCTACAGACATGTAGACTAATAGAAAACCTCCCGGCCATGCATCATAAACTTTGAAGGCTCAAACTGGGGAGAAAAGGAAAGAATGAAAATAAATGAGGTATAAACACACCTTGGATAAATGTGTGCTTTCAAATCAGCGTAAACACTACTTATTCATTATCAAACGGGCGCTTTAATTGGTGGTAGAATATATGCTAGCGCAGGGCTTGCATCAAGAATATGACAGCGTTGACAGAGGGTGGACTCCTCCGCCGTTTCTTTAGAGGAATGACTTCCACTCCTATTATAAGTATCGTAAAGCAGCAGTCAGGCTGCCAGCAGGAGCTCACAAACAGGCTGGCGCTGCGCATACATGTGGATTAAGTGGAATTTGCATCTGTTAATCAAGCCTGTCGGAAATTATATAAATAACAATTGGCAATCGCTGCATTTAAACTAATTATCCACATTCTTTATTGAGAACTGTTTGGTAATCCCTCTGAAGAATCGCAACCCTGTTTCCAAGAGTGGACCCTACAGACGGCCAGAGGCAGGAGAGAAGGGATGGTTTGGGTAGGGTGTTTTATCAAAGCCTGATTGTTCCTAATAGCCTGGCTTTTATGTGGAATTCAGTTCACAATGGAGAGATTCATTCATTCATTCATTCACAAACTCATCTCTACAGATTCTGTTAATACTAGAAATATTATTAATAATCAGTAGATAGACAAGCAGACAGACAGATAGACAGATAGCATACGTCATCACTCACAAATGGAACCATAATAAATACATGAACACAAGGGAAAAACAATTAGAACAAGAAAAACAGACAAAAACACAGCAGAAATATTCATTTCAGAGACAAAACTGAGCAGATGTACAATTTGCATTGAAGAAAAAGCAGCTGAAGGCAGTAATAGTTAATATCAGTAAAATTTTGAAATTCAGTAAAAGTTAATTTAGTTATTTTCCCTGACGTAACCTCCATAAGGGATCAATAAAGTTCTACTCTCTACTTTAAAAGCTGAATGGAGTGTGGGCAAACTGAAGGCCCACATGGTGGGCCAGGCTAACATGTTGCGCTGCTAAACCTTTGCAATGAAGCGTGTCAAAACTACAGTTTAGTCAAATACAATACAAGCACTCCATTCCTGTCTGTAGGGCACGCTAAGGATGGTCAGGGGCAGAGCGTCGGCAGCCCGATTTTCTGAAAAAATCATAAAAGATTGACGATTAGGTTGCAGAATCAGCTCGACTGATACTCAGCCGTTTATCAAGTTTAAAAAAAATTATAAATACATGTTTCCATCTAAACAACAGCGTGATTGAAAAGGAGGAGTCAGGGGACGGATATGAAGTGTTCCTCAGCACCGTTCCTCAGAGAACACTTAAATCAATCATTAGGAAACGGAGAGACTGTGACAAAGCTGTGAATCTGCCTGAGGCAGACGTTCTTTATAGACTTCTGAGGGACGACACCAAGAGACCTCTGATGACTCTGAAGTTGCTCCAAGCTTCAGAAGCTGAGACTGAACAACAGTTACATCTCTGTGAAAAAAAAAAAAAAAAGTCCCATTAAATCTACTTTGATTCAAAGTTGTAAAATAATAAAACATAAAAACCTTCCATCAGGGATTGAATCCTTTTTACTGTCAATGTTTTGGAACTCCTACTGTGACCAAGGGGACACTTCCCGCACCAACGCTAGAGCGCCATATTGTATTTAGGTCAATTTATTGTGCAGCCTTTTGGCGGATGATGAGCTGTCAAGAAACAGCGACGACAAAACCCCGAGCCTCAAAGGGCAGAAAACAATCCCGGCTAACAAGCCTCCCCTGGCAACACGAGGCACAAACAAACACAGCAAACAGAAAAGTTTCATGTGAAGGAGGTTGTTAGTGAAACACACAAATCATGAGTCACACACACACACACACACACACACACACACACACACACACACACACACACACACACACACACACACACACACACACACACACACACACACACACACACACACACACACACACACTCGGTGGGAATGCAAACGTGCTTTAAACGACGGGAGTGCTGCATGAAAGCTGGAGTCAGCGGTACTCACTGAAGAATTCATGCTCACAATTATATAATCAACTACATATTCTCTGGAACTCGTGAGTCATTTCAGAGATTTGAGGCTCTATCCACACAGACTCTGTGCTCTGCAGCTCTTGGTGCAGCTCAGGCATTCATAGTTGCATCAATTAAACGCTGTCGAGTCGCTGGCTGGCTAACAAGCACCAGGGGCGGGGAGGGGGTAGGTCCTCCCCATCAAAAGAGGCTTGATTTGCTGTGATTTCAGTTCACAACTTATTCAGAGGCATTTTAGGGAGTATTTTGTAGGATCTGTGGGAAATTCTAAGGTTTACAGTGGCGCAAAATCAGGAGAAAAAAAACAACATAAAAAAGCTCTGAGCCAGAAAATCAGCACATCTCTGACTGAAGTGTCAAGGAGGGGAGCTATCTTTAGGAAAATCGTCCCATCCGTTAGTCATCATTTGCATAAGTTTTGCAACCGCCAGGGGAAGCCTGTTTGCAACTTCTGTCCCATCCTGTTTCTCGCTCTTTCAGATCGTCGCCGAGGGAAACGCCGCTGTCATGGCGCCGCTTTCTACTGTACAGGTTTGACAATTAAAGGTCATTTATCTACACAGCAGACGCCAGCGTGATTAGATCATGCAGAATCTCCCAGTTGACTCCAGAGAAAGGTCACGCTTGCAGCTTGCGTTTCACACCTCTGCATCCATCACACATTACGTATTCTATGACAATTTTCCAACCATCTGTTACCTGTAGGTGTTTGGTAATTAGCAGGATGCACTGCATCCTGAACAGGGAGGGTGATAATAGGTAGGAAATCACTCCCAATCCCAAGAGAATGAGTTTTCATCCTACTGGGATTAAGAAGAAGTTTTAAATGACTATCGGTAGCTTCTACTCCAAAAAGGTTGCACCAGCAGCTTTAACATTTTTTTGTAATGAAGGATGTTTATTGATAACCTGCTCCACTCCCTGATTGGCTAATGGAGTGAAGTATTTACCTCTAAAGAGACTTTAATCTCAATCTGTTTCTGATTGTTTTTGCAGAATATCTTGAATGGTATCAAAATGATGTCAAATCACAAAATTCTTAGAGATTTTCCTTAGAATAACACGGATGTGTTTGGATTAGACATTTGATCCAGATTATGTTTTGTAATCCTTGTAAGGGGGCACACACACACACACACACACGCACACACACACACACACACACACACACACACACACACACACACACACACACACACACACACACACACACACACACACACACACCCCCCATATTAAAGACCATCCTATTAAAGTACATCTCTGGTCTCTACCAGTAGTTTTACACTGATGTTATGTTACGGCTAAGCGGTTGTATTTGACATATTTTTGGGTTAATTGTTGATTTACTGGTGGCTAGGGCCCCCACCCATTCTGACAGGCGTTGGAAGGAAACTATTATTTACTTGTTTTTCCTTTAACTGTTCTTGAATCTGTCTGAATGATGCTGTATTGGTACACAAACCCTGCTGGGGTGTCTGTCTTTCTGCTGTGCTATTTTTGTATCTGTGACGTCTCTTGTTTTAGGAACACGTCTTAATAAAGATCCGAGCCGTGTCTTCTACATTAAGAACAGTAATCAGCTAATGGCCAGCATTCACAAACCAGGTCTCCTTACGGCTGTGTTACCTTCACCATTAGTCTTGTATTGGTAGTGACAGAGCCTGCATGCTTGGGTTTCTAAGTGACTCCTGCTAGAGCGCCTTCTAATCCAGTAATTGGTAGAGAGAATGAGAGAGAGAGAAGAGGCGGCACAGGGAGGATGGACCCTCCTCTCTCTTTCTTTAATTAGCAGTATTAGACAAAGAAGCATGGGAGAAGACAGATTGCATCCTATCTGGGGTGTGAGATCACTCATGTTGGAGTGGTCCTCCGAGGAAACTCGCTGGAACGTTCCAGTGCCTGAAATAAAGCGTCTAACCTGTCAGACCTCCTGCGTCTTCGTGAGGACAGAAGCCCTGCACACCACGCTGAGATGGACGGGAAATAAAGTCAGCCAACAAACGACTCGATATTTACAACATGGTAGACAGGATAGCGGCGGAAATAGGAATAACACTGTGAAATGGTATAAAATGAGCTTTGTGAAAGTGTATTTGAAGACTCCTCTGAATGCATGGATGATGATGACGTTGCAGTGGTGGGGTGTCGCCGAGTGGGTCCCTCCAGCTTCCTCCTGCAGTCCAGCAACATGTAATAAAGACGTCCTCTACCTGTGAGTGTGAACTGTTTGTCTTTGTGTGTCGGTCCTGTGGTGATACAGCTTTCATTATTAGTTTGACCGTTAGAAATATGCTGGTGTCCCTCAAGCTGTGGAGGAGGAACTTCAGGAGATACAGATCAGTTCCAGTCACTGTGTACCTGACAGAGACTTCCATCAGCCTTATTTATGCACACATTCAACAATGCTTGAATGCAGATCAGACTCATTTGGTGATGTCATTGTATTACTGTAAAAAAATATAATGAAGAAGGTGAAATCTATGATCTTTTAAATGGTCCAATCCCTGGAATGGTAAAGAATCCTTTGGGAAAAAAGAGTCGCAGCCCAGATGGTAAAGATTACCTCCAAATATAATTCAATCAATCAATCAATCAACTTTTATTTATATAGCTCTTAATCACATCTGAAGACATTTCAAAGCGCGTAACAGACAGAGAGCCAACAATGCCCTCCAGAGCAGCATAAGCGACGGTGACGGGGGAAAACTCCCTCATTGAGGAAGAAACTCCGGCAGGACCCAGGCTCTGGAGGGCTTGACTACACCTCGGCAAAAATGTGTCACAAACAAACAAACAAACAAGGTGTGGAATTAGTTTATTATAACCATTAATTACAAACGTAAAAGAAAGGGACTTCCCAGCTGAGGTGATGGGATATTTGCTTAGATGAAGCTAAGTCAGTTCTTACTTTGCAAAAGCCTTGATGATTTTCGTATTTGGGACATAGTGAAGCAAAATATCTCTTTTTCTAAGATGCAAAAAATGATGCATGAATTGTAGTTCTATCCGTATCCAGGGAGAATATGTTCACAAAATGCTCACTGATTAATAAGGACAGGATGTGGGTGAGTGAAAATCACAAAACAACAAACACATTTTTGAAGAGGAAAAGATTTGTCAAACAATCTGCAGCATTCCTACAGAAACAATGAGTGTGTTTTCTCTTTAAGATGGGCCCGTGTGATTTCATACACTTACGTGTATATTTAATTTATTTCAGAAACAAAAAGTTTAATTTTTTTTCCTCTTAAGCAGCAAAACTAAAATCTGCTTATTTGCTGCAGTGATGTGCAGCCTGCATGGAAACATCGACAGTAAAGAGAACATACAGCCTCTGTTATTTGTTAAATAAATCATAAGAAAACATACATACCTCAAAAAAATGAAGAATGTAGAAATCACCTGTAAGTTCAGTGATCCTTGACTTGGAACTTCAGCTTCCTGCTGCAACGCCAAACCGCCCACCTTTTAATCAGATTACTATTATTTAACAATGCACAGTTTAGGCAGCTGAAATTTATAGTGTACCCACAACATTCCCTCTGGGATTTTATCCAATTACTGTTAATACTGCAGGCTGTTCAACACTGTCCCTCACCACACACACACACACACACACACACACACACACACACACACACACACACACACACACACACACACACACACACACACACACACACACACACACACACACACACACACACACACACACACACACACACACACACACACACACACACACACACACACACACACACACACACACACCAGCAGACCAGCCCCAGAACAATGGAAACAAGAAGAACCTGCAACAAAATCCCATTTTATATTCTCTGATATATATTCCTACACCACTCTCTGTGCAAATAGTGGAATGTACATTGCAATGTCATTCAGAGGATAAGCCCCCCCCCTCCCTCCATGCACAGAGGGGACTCATTATAAATTGCTTCTTGTGCTGGGGAGGCATGACTGTCTGGAACACTCCTTATTACCGTGGAGTTGGAGGAACCTCCCGTTGAAAACACTTTGCAGGTCGTGTGTGGAGTCTGAGGTGGTGTTCCATTACGGTCAGCAGTTTGGTGCAACATCTGGAGATCAGGAGAAGGAGAGAATCAGCCTTCAGTTTCTTATTGTCAGTTTTATACCTTTTTTTTTTGGTAAAAATTGATTTAAAGGTGAAGATGAATCGGTTCCAGGGGGTCTGTAGGGTCGGTATCTTTCTGTTTGCTCCCCCAATTATAAAACAGAACCAGTGACCATGCATGAAAAAGTTGTTTCCCTGAACACTGTGAGCTGGGTTTGGTTGGATATAAACCCTGAAGGTTTGTTCACCCTGTTCATGTAGGGATGGAAACACATCCTTGCTCTGCTATGAATTAGTTCATTCATTCTGCTTGCGTGTAGCCGAGAGACTCGGGGCAATTTTCCTCATTGCACAGAAGCAGTTTGTGATAAAAAAGCATCCTCCCTCCTGCGTCAGAGCTTTTAGCAGGATGCTTTTGGAAGGGAGACGCGGTTGAACTGAGGACAAGAAGTCTGCTGAAGGTGTCCTCACCGTGTAAAGTGCTCCTACCTGATCCATCACTGGAATATATCCAAATGAAACGCTATGATTTTCTTGACAAACAAGATTAATCTGAGTTCGGGTCGGATAAAATACTGATGAGGAAAGATAAAATCACTGGTGTGATGGAATATCTTTATCGCACTCACGTCCCATGAAGAAATAAGACGATTAAAAAAATATAAAGATTTTACTTTTTTTTTTTTTTTTGATGATCTCATATTGAAAAGTGCTGAAGATGAAGCAGGAAGGCTTATATCAGGCCGGGCTGAGGGTGTGGAGGTCCATACATACCAATGACATTGATCCCTGAGGAAGACTGCTGAGACGGCCGTATGCACATTCTTTCTTCTGATAAAGAAGGTGCTCCACATCCTAACACCCAGTCATCTCAGGGTTATTCTGATGAGCTGGGTAGGATTTGCCATTTCTCTGTCCTTCAGCTTTTTAAACAGCAGCAGACTTGAGTTGCAGAGCAGAGAAAATGTCTTTTAAATCTGTTATGTTGTGATTTTCAAGAGGGACCCTTTCCATTACCCAGAGCCTTCCCCTAAGGAAAATGGGTGTGATTTTCCACCCTTGAATCACAACACATCACTCTCACTCTGGTGACCGGCTGGCCTCCAACACTGTGAGCTTTATTTTTATCCCCTCACACTTGTATGTCTTGTCTTACATGTAAATGAGCAGCTGTTAATATTTCATCACATTTAATTCTCCACCTGATGCAACATTTAACACATGTGGACTGTAACAATGTTAATATAGTTTTTAACTGCATGTAATCACTTCCTAACAAACTCACTTTTAAATGTTTTTTTTTTAATCACCGTCTCAATACTTAAAGAATGAATTCACCCCCAAGAAATAATCAGTCATTATCACCTCATCCTTTGGCTGATGGAATATTGGCTGATTTGATACTATAATAAAACATCTGTGGAGCAGAAAACAGTGTCGCAGCGTTCTCCTGAATAACTGGTGCAGATGGAATTATTTTAAATTGGAAATAAACACAATGACTCCATACATCTGGAACACAGTATATAGACGGAAGACATTCTTTACATCCGTTTTGTCAATTTTAGCCTTAAAGGCATAAATGTAAGCATCCCCTCCACAAGCTTGAATATACATTCATACAATGACAGACAGTGACAGACAGAATTTTGCTCGCATGGCTTTTTGTAAAACAATAAAAATGTGACATTAGATCAGGCAGTTGTTATGCGGCGTGTTCTGCAGCTTCCGCTGATCAATGACCAATGAAGTCCCTGTTTTCTTAATTTGTGTTGGAGGATGTTACAAATCTGTTTTCCTTTGCAGCTCTGGTGTGTTTTCTGAAATAAGAGACATCTGTCTATCCATTAGCATGGGATGGAGAGAGAATGATTAAATATTTTTATGTGTGTCTTACACTGGATGTGTCGGGGGGGCTGCTCTTTTAAAAAACATTATTGTTTCAATGCAATTTTGTACTTGAAAAAAATTTAATGAGTTGATTTTTGTGACTATTTTTGCATTCCTCCATAGCAAAGAAAGAAAAAAATGATTTGTATTATTTGTTTTATTTTCAGTGAGACTATTCAAAATGTCTAAACTAACATCTGGTACTGTTTAAAAGACATTTCAGTGCATGAAGACACGATCAGATGTGTTTATTTTCATGCATACTGGAATAATTGCAGTTTGGAGTTTGACCCTGTCATTCCACCGTTTCACCAACAGGGGGAGTGTCGGTCAGCAGACGCCCTGTTTTCCTCTCATTATGAAGGTCAATATGAGGTTGTGTCAAAGCTGTCGGTCCCTGACATACACAAACCACATGTAGCACAGATATGTATGCGTCCAAACACATAGAAATATGAAAGAGTACACACACACACACACACACACACACACACACACACACACACACACACACACACACACACACACACACACACACAGTTTGTGTGTGTGTGTGTGTTTACATGTACGCAGACAGACTCGGCGACACACAGCCAGCTCAGCACAGCTGTGGCTCCAACACGACCATCCGAGCAGAAGAGGTCATTTCCCAACATCGCTGATGGGGATGACCTTTGAACTCTCTCTCTCTCTCTCTCTCTCTCTCTCTCTCTCTCTCTCTCTCTCTCTCTCTCTCTCTCTCTCTCTCTCTCTCTCTCTCTCTCTCTCTCTCTTTATATATGCGTCCCTCAGCATCTGTTTCTCTATCTGACTCCCGCACTCCATCCATCCATCCATCCATCCGTCCATCCATCCGTCCATCCATCCATCCATCCATCCATCCATCCATCCATCCATCCATCCATCCATCTCTTGAAGACCAGACGTCTGTGATCATCTCATCCACAGCTGCTTCTTCTGCTTTGTGGGTCCCAGAGGGGTTTTGGAACCTATAATCACATTCATTCATTTTAAATTCATTCCATATTTATCCACTAATCAAAAGCCTCCCCCCCCCACCCCCCCCCCCCACACACACACAACTCCTCCAATCTTCTCACAATAGTTCTATGACCCTGATTCAAGAACAACGGAGCAACAATCAGAAACAGTGAGGCTCACAAGTGGTGTGGAAGTGGTTTTGATGTATTTTAGAGCCAGGATCTTTGGAGACGTACCAGAGACTTTGTCTTCAGCCCCATGAGTTTGTCGGTCAGCTACAGCTTTAGCAGCATCTTCATGTCTCATGTCGTGTTGATGCTGATTTTTAAGGCAGCTGAGTCTCTGTTCAGAAGCATCGCCCCTCAGGTGGTCTATCAAGGTTCACCATCCATACGTATGTATCAGGAAGTGCCACTCCTGTTACCTAGCAACATCTGGAGCTGATTAGCAGCCGCGGCTATGGTCACTGAAGTGAAAGCTTTGTGGTAGATGTAGTAGTAAAAGCTTTGTAGCATCAGTAGCTGCAGTAAAATGGTGCTAATTGGAGGAATGTTTGTGGCCCTACATCCAGTGATCTTTTATGGCCCTTGAAAATTAGGAGCTATTTCGGGGGTCATTTGAAGGTGACCTTGAACTGGTGTGGCTCGCTGCACCACTGTCAGTCTTCAATGGATGCTGCTAAAGGTGATGTGTCAAAATAAAATGTATGAGAGGCATCCCGTCCTGACATTGTTGGTTCTGTGTGCGTCATAGCACTATGAATTGTTATAACTGACTGTGAATGAATTATCTCTGTAGCTGCCATAGGAGTCATTGACTAATGCTCACACACAAACTGAGCGGTGTGTTCAGAAAACATGTGAATAATTGTCGTTTGCGTCTTCACTGACAAATTTCACACATTTTTTAATTGCGGCTCTTGAATTGTGGGATTGTGGACTGAACTGTCCTGATAGTTCTTTTGTTTCACTACCATTGTGTCCAATATTCAACTGGATTGCTTAGATTAGACTCAATGATGCATACTAGACACTACGTAGTGACTATGTTTGAGGAATAGCAGCAGCTTTTAAACAGGTAGATGAACAATGTAAAAAACATCTTTGGGTGAAAAATGTAGAACGTGCAATCTTCCTTTTGGTTGTTTCCCTCTCAAAAAGGTTATTGTTAATTTATAGTAATTTAAAAATCACCAGCTGCAGTAGAGAGATACAGCTTCATTTCAGAAAGAGTGTCTTTTATTTACAGTTTGAATGACAGCCAAAGAATAAAGCTCAAGAATAAATAATGAAAAAGCACAGAGACAGAAGAGTTGGAGTTGGAGGGGCTTTGTTTTCCTGGCAGCTTTCAATCCCCACAGCAGCGGGGCAGAAGGGGTTGATGACAAATACAGCGGCTGAGGCGGTTTGCATCATGTGAATACGGCCCTGGACATATGGATAATGCAGGAACAAAGAGCCTGGAGCACTCGTCAGTGTCCTGCATCCCATAACACATAACAGCTTTTTGCTTTTAGATACTGTTTATTCTCTTTTTGTTCAATTATCAATGTCCATAAAAATTACTACATTCATGTGGTTTTTTTTGTGCGACGTGAGCAACACCTCTCAGGAGAGATGGGAACTCTGGGTAATGAGCTGGAAAACTGCATTGATAATGTTGACCCCCCCCCCCGCCCCCGTCCCCGCCCCCGCCATCCTGCCTGATGTGAAATTGTCAGGTTCGATAAATAAAGTGTGAGGTGTGGTCTCTATTTTTGTGGGTGCTGCTTTCCTGACCCCCTCACCCGTCTGTATCTTTGTAAGACGCTTTAATTATGTCAACTTATAGTCGGGGAGGGAGAGGGGGGAGACCCAGACAGAGAAGAGGTTTATGGGTAATCCACTTTGGATGCTCGTGTATGAAAGTGACCAAGAGAGAAGACAAGCACAGGCTGAGGTGCTGGTGTTCTGTCTTTAGTATTCGCTCTAAGCGACACGAAATCTTTGTGTGTTTATTTGTAATTCCTGTTTTTAACTTGTGCACAAATCCAGAAACTATTCTCAGCCTCATCGACCTGAACAGAAGTTGAAAACGTGCCACTCTTAAATGGATTTTCCTCAACATCAAACAATAAGAACAGTCTGCAAAACAAAGCTTTGCACGTGTTGGGAAGACGGACGACAGAAAAAAATGGAAGTTGGAAGCAGAGTTTGGAAAAGTGCATGCACTGGCGTTCATCTTGCTTACGCCATGAGAACATATGGCTGAATGGGAGCAAAGGAAGGGGGCAAGGTTGACTGTCGGTTCGAGGGAAGCCCTTACTATGAGAAGACAGTCTTGCTTTGGCAGCTGTGACCCATTTTTATGCATTCATACTTGAGCTTACAATATGTGCGCTCACAGATTTGCACACACCCACATACCCACACATGCTGCAATGCATCACTGAAGAGGAAAACAGAGGCATCTGGAAAAGTCATCCTCTGGGAGGCATTGACATGATTTGCGGGGGCCGGCTGCGTTATCCATAACTTTGGTGCTGCAGCCCTCTGCTCGGTGACTTCCCACTGCGTTTGCTGTGGCAACTGATGGCTGCACTACTAATTGGTGAAACACATCAGCAGACTTGCTCAGGGAGCCGAGAAATGTACTGTACCGTCATGTGAGACCCCACAATGTATAAATAATTGCACATTAATGTTTAACTCCAGTTTAAGTGTGTCCTCAGGAGTGAGGGGGAAGCGTTTAAGTTCCCTGAAGGCAAAAGCCGGAGCTGAATCGACAAACGTCATCTGAGACGAGATGGCCTTGTTTGTGCTTTTAGAAGGTTTCTGAGTTGCGTAACATGTAATGCAAGCTCAGGTTATTGTTAATTAAGCAGCTGAGATAGCGAGCAGAAAAAACATTTAATGGCCAACTTTTTGAATCGCCCCTGGTTTTAAAGCACCCGTGTGTCAGATTTACAGATGAAACACTGCGAGAGGTGGAGCGGATTGTAACAGGTATTTATTTGAACACAACAACCCGGTGTAAACCTTTACTCAAGGAAAAGAACTGGCTGTTTAATATCAGCACTATATATATAAAAAGAGAAAGAAAATAATAATAATAATATATATATATATATATGTATAAATGGATATATATATATAAAATAAAAATAAATAAATACATATAAAATAATATATATATATATATATATATATATATATACACACATATATATACACACACACATATATATATATATATATATATATATATATATATATATATATATATATATATATATATATATATATACGCACACACAGATGCTGTTAGCCAATAGCATGAGCGTATGGTATCATGTGACGACCTAATAAAAATCTGTAGTGAAGCCGTGCATCTTGAAGCACGAATAAGCGAGGGATTGTTGTATTTTAAACAGGGAATGCATATGTACTACAAATACGCATATTACCATTTGAAGTTCTGCTTAGATGCTGATGGAAATATGTAGGAGCCAAACACTGAGGAAAATGTAGTTGTTGGTCCAAAAGATGTCAGTGTCCACATAGTGAATGATGATTTCCAATCTGGTTGACGTTTAAAGCTTTTTAATGAAAGAACGTAAAGTACAGAAGGAGGAGGATTAGCTCATGTTGATCAGTAAAGCTCTGTCCGTCAGGTGTTTAAGGAGCTTATGCAGTGTTTAATTTATAATGAGGGGGTGTCAGGATGCCGTCCTAGTGAGTCAGCAGGTGAGAAAAAGATAGAGAATACACACAGAACCATTTCCAGTAGAACGTATAAGTACCATCTAAAGAAAAGTCATTAGGAAGTATTTTCCTTCATAAAACAAAACTCTTATCACTTCAGATCAAGCAGGGTGGGGTCTCTGATGCTCTCCTGACTGTCCCTTCTCTATCCTGTCTTTAAATTGCTCTAGTCGTGCAGCAGCAGAAGAAACAGTGGATTATGGGAGGTCACAACTACTGAGTTTATTCTGTCAGATTGAGCTGAATTGTGTCACACACTGGCAGTGGGTGTCATCTGTGATGTCACAGCAGCGTTTGTCTCATTTGGCAGAGGGGGTGACCTCTCTTTGGAGGTGGGGTCCTCTGACACGGGTCCCACCTGTGTCCCTGTAACTCCATCAGTAAAGCTAGAATAGTACCGTATAAACGTGTGGCTGAAAGAGAAAGAGAAGGAGAGACGCTGCCGTTGGGAGCTGGATAACCTAAATAATGTTCTGTCTGTCCATCACTCTCCTCTGTCCACCCCCACAATGACCCCACCATTAGGCACACTTGCTTCTGTCATGGTTTGACATCACAAAGGCACCACTTATTTCACTCTGCAGCTTACAAGACTGACAGGCAAAAAGAATTTAGACCCCAAAACAGCATGAATTACCTTATTCAAAGTGCAGGGTAGTCAAGTCGTGTGTGTTCCACATGTCAACTGCCTCGGCTTTCTTCGTCTTTAAATCTGAGTGCTGGATCTCTAACAGCTGCTTGTCAAAAGGATCTGGATCCTGACCCTGGAGACCCAGTCCTGGTGTGTTTTGGTGGACCCATTGTAGAAAACCATGTAGTTCATGAAAGTCATGTAAAAACACTAATTTGTTATATCAGTTTGACGCGAGGTCGTGTTGAAAGACACGTCTCACTAGAAGAATCTCTTCACATTAATTCCCTTTTGGAGGATTTTCATCTGGAGAACCTGGAGAGAACCCATGCACACAGAGAGAACATACAAACTACACGCTACTAGCAATAATATATGTGTCTGTCTGTCTGTCTGTCTGTCTGTCTGTACGTACTATACCTTCCAAAAAAATTGCATAACAAAATTAATTTTGCAAATTAGGATGCCAAAACACTGTTATAATTCAGATTTTTAATATCTCAAAATTCCCTTGTGATAATTTTAGCAGATGCTAATAATGTGTAATTGTCAGAGGGAAGCCCCCCCCCCCCAGCTACTACAACACCAAATCACATTCATTACATCTACAAAGCAACACTACAGTAATAATCATTTACAGCCGCTGAGCTCTGTGAATATATGACCCTGATCAGAAGCAAGCGTTGAACATGGGCTCTTTCAGTCGTACGTCTGCCTGTGAATTAGTGAGACATTATAGCGCTCCAGCGCTGGTGCCAGGGACAGGACTTTAGACTAACAAGACAGTTATGGGAAGTGATGACAGCGTGTTGGCAAGAGCCCACCTATTATTCATTCTGAAGAGTCAGCTGGCAAATGGATAAAAGCAAATAGAAATACTGACGGGGTCAAACTGTCTTCATGTTTGAGATGTGATGTAATGCATTCAGTTGGGTTCATCGGCCGTCACAGCAGCGAGGGAGGAGGATGTATTAATCACCTTCATTGACAGGATATGAGGCTGGAGCTGGGATACATGACACAGTCAATGCCCCCACTTCTCTGCTGAGGGAGGCTACCCTGGTTCATTCCCTACACGGCCCCCTCTATGGGTAGACGGAGCCGGAGCAGGAATTCTTGACGAAGCACTTTCTGGAGCAGGACTTAGCAGAACGCACAGTGGAACTGAAAGGGACAGGATCTCTTAAAAGCTCTTATGCCAGCCTGGCTGTTTTTTTTTTTTTTTTTGCAATTTGGGGAACGGTTTTCAAAGGAAATTGGGTCATGTAATGGCAAAGGAGCGTTCCATGTATAAAGCATCGGCCCCCGGAGAGAGAGCAGGACAAGTCAAGAACAAAGGGGGCTGGTGGTTTTTCCCTGAATTTAGCTCATGAGTATCATGTCAGAGCCGGACGGTGATGATCAGGACTCATTCCTTAAACAAATTAGCTGAAAGGGTTTCAAAGTTCATAACTTCTCTGGAAGAAAAAGGTCTTTTGGTGGTCATGTGGAAAAAATAGAAATTCAAGGCGCTCTGAACTGAAGCCTTTATTCTGCACGGCCAGTCATTATTACAAGCCTGAAACTACAAAGAGAAATAAGGAGATCCAAAAGAAAAAGCCAGCAGTCTGGTCAACTGGTCACTAGGAAATGTTTTACTTGCAGTCATAGCTTGAAAATGATGATATAAACTTTTTGAATTACCGCCGAGGTGAACTGGCACCTTGAGCAAGGCACTGTCCCCTTTACAGTTTGTTCATTGGGGTACATCTGCTTGCTTACAGGCCCTTTTTGTGTGTGTCAGGGTAACAATAACTAAGATTAGAGGGGACAAATAATTTCCCCTACGGGGGATTATCCATTCATTCATTTTCATTAACCGATTCATCCGCTGTCACAGGTCGTGGGGTTGCTGGAGCCTATCCAGCAGAGTTGACTTTGCCAAACGATAGATCTTAGAATATTAAAACACTGGATTTCCTTGTGTCTGAATGATGCAAAATGAATACACTCATTTACATTAGCCCCCCCCTTGTGACACATGAATTCCAACATTATCCTGCAGAATCATGTTCATGTTAGAGACTGAAGAAAGGGACATCTGTAAAGTTTCTCCCCGTGCGCGTGCAACAGAATTATAAAGTAGGATTTTAACACCCCAATCGTCTGAGCCCAGTATAAACCAACAGCTGCCATTTGATCCGTGCTTTTCCATTTATGGATTTATTATTCCACAACTACATAAAAATTCTGCCAGGATTACAGATGTTTATACATTTTTTAACCTGACTGAACGTTGTAACGACACATTTCTATTTCACATTTGCAGTTACAGCAGTTCATGATTACTGTTTGCCACAAATAACGTATCACAGTGATGCCTTTTAGCAGTCAGCTCAGCTGCCTTTACACAGCAGAATGCGTCTTAATGATAGTAAAAGTCTCTAACATTAGCCACTATGCTAAGGTACAGATTCATTCATTCATTCATCATCTTGAAGCCAAGACTATTGTAATTATAAAATTGCACGTAGACCTGCTGTAAGCCAAGTGTGAGTTTGGAGATGCAGTAATGATATTCATAATGTCAGTATTTTACATAACCGTGTGATTTTGATATTTGGCTGTCAGTGTGGATGCACGCGTCTCAGCGGGCATCCGTATCTCACGATGAAGTCCCAGAGTTAGTTCAGTAGTGAATCTAAATTTTTCATGACAACACGTATGGCTGTGGCATCGTACAACATAGTTACCAGGCAACTGTTTCCCAGCCTCCCAATCAGCGGCGTTGTTGGTTTGGGATTCAGACACAGATGTCATCACACTCAGTTTCCACCTCTACATGTCACTCGGTGTGAAAAAAACATCCACTGAATAGATTCATTTGAAATGCGGTAAATGGAAAAACAAAATGTTTCTTTATCAGTTCAGTCAACTGGATGACAGATTTATCTTTGGAGTCTCAACTCCAGCCTGACGTGTTAAAGGTGTATGAGCCATAGATGACATACTATAATGCTATAAGAAAAGGTTTAGACTTTAAATTAGGATCTTTTGTTACGCTAACCTGCTACCAGTCACACCGCTGGAAAAAAAAAGCTTATGCTAAGCATTCCCCCCCTACTGGTCCTGTCAGCCAGCTTCAGAAATCTCCTTTCTAATGAGAGCTGACATTCCACCTTCCTTCAGTGTTTCCTCCACAGGGAAGAAGAGAGGGATGCAGAAGCAGACAGAAGTCATACTGGGGTTTGAGATTTGTCCATTTCATAAACAATACCATCAATTCACGGCAGCGGTCGACCCAACAACCTCCATCAGCAGCAGAGACGTCTGATCCGGCAGCACGGACTGCTTCTGGTCCGACAGTCGGTGCTGATGAAGGGAGATTCAGGAAACTTATAAGGATACCATAACAACCATTTTTAAACTTTGTTTAATTAATCTAAAAAGGATTGTTTTTATGTTTTGTGTTTAGTAAAAAACTCACGAGTATTAAGTTCTGGAAAATGGTCTTAATATAAAACTGGACTGGCAGTCCTATTAAAATAAAAAAAAAGGTACTAATTGATATGATTAAAATGAAAAGTAAATCTGACATTTGCCTTTGCTTTACAAAACCCGACAACAACCAGAATGCATTTCACTGCTCTGGATGGAGAAACACTCTGATGGTGCATGAAGGTGACTTTTAGTTCACCAGTTTTGAAATGTGAAACGTAAGGCTGCCAACTGGGAGCAAACCATCTTGAATTACTGCACCAGAATAATGAATGGGATAATTGTTCCTATTTAATGGGCACCATCCAGTTTTACAGTTTTGTTTTTTTTTGTCCACACAATGCAAGAAATTACACAGAATCCCTGTTTCCAAGCTCTATATATTTTACACGTTGTTGGATGGGGACTCGTTAGGTGAGAAAGAAGCATTGGTGGTGTGTGTTTTATTTGGTAGTGAGGGTCATTATAGGACTCTGATGTTGTCCCCAGCTCATTTGTCTGGGATGAAACTTTTCAATAAGGGTGACTAATAAATTATACACTTGTATATTTTTAGTTTTAAATAAAACTCAGAGGTTGTAGAGTTTTTTTGTTTTGGATTTGTCTCAGGCTCGTCTCTCTGATATGAATTTGGCTTTTATGATGCTTAATCACCAGGAGTGTATAAAACCTTTGACCAAATGGTAATAAATCCTCTCACTTATGTAATACAAAATAGAAAACACTGGAAAATAAAAATGTTTTTTCTGCAGGGCCTCCTGGTCCCCACGCAGAGGAGCATCGTTCTTTAAAAAGCTGGATAGAGTCGTTTTAAACAAACAAGCAGGAGGAATTTGTGCATTTGTTGCGGACTCACCTTCAGATCAGAACAACACAGCAGCAGAACAGCGAACAGTACATATCACTGGTAATGAAGGAGCTGTCGTGTAGAGACGACTACAGATGACGTGGTGGGGCTCTGGGCTCCTCGTAGCACAAAGGTTGTGTGTTCAGGTGGTCTTCATGCAGGTTTCATCCTCCCACAGGCTGATTGTTAATTGTTGGCTCTAAATCGACTGTGGGCATGTGTTTTACCCCTCATCGGATCTGTTTGCCTATTTGGACTGATTACCTGGTATTCTGAACTCTGCTTTGAATTAAATACAAACTCTGATTCTGCATCTGCCTACTCTGTCATTTTTTTGTTCCATCTGCATTTATGAGACGTGTTGCACCCATAGATAACAAATGGATGGGCAACAATGGAGCTACATGTTCATACGGTCATTACACTTGTTAGCAGATACAACGATGTTTCGGTTCAACATATGTGGTTAAAAAAATCAAAAACATAAAGAATATGTTTAACCAACCCTTTACTTAACTAAACAGGACAACTAATCCTGCCCAGGTTGAATGAAACGCTCTGCACTGATTGGTCTCATGATGTTACTTTAAACTGGATTTTAATCCTGATATGGATACTGTATAGATAGATAGATGTATAGTCTTAGAAAAATGATCTCTAGCGCTTTTCCAACGAGTCAGTGTGTTTTAAGTTGTTTACTGTCATGTTGTTTACTGTTGTATTGTTTACGGTCGTGTTGTTTACTGTTGTGTTGTTTACTGTCCTGTTGTTTACTGTTGTGTTGTTTACTGCAGGTTCTCATAGCTGATTGGATACTCCGCTGGTGAGAGGAGGACCAACGAAGGAAAGAAAGAGAACCCTTGACATACCGACATTCCTCTGTGTCGGTAGAGATGACCTATTTTGCGTTGCTCATAATGATGCGTTCAGTAATTTGATATCAGAATATTCATTAGTGCAGCTTTAAGAGAACGGTCAACAAACCTGATGTCAGCTTTGGGATATTTTCTACCTCAGTAAAGGATTTACAGATGCCACCCTTTACACATCGATGCTTACAGGAACCTGTATGGAGATGTTCACCATCCCTTGTGTTTCTTCTCATACTTTGTGCTGTACTGCCTGTTGTACTGTCTGTGTTGTACTGCCTGTTGTACTGCCTGTTGTACTGCCTGTGTTGTCTTTGTCTTTCATATATGGTAACTTGACAGTAAAGCTGACTTTGACGTTTGACTGAGATGTCCTGAAGCACCTGAGACCGTTTCTGCTCTCGGTTCCGTCTCTCTTCTGTCTGACCTTTTGAACTCTAAGGCCAACGACAGCCATTACCATCCCTAAACCAGCTGACTGGGTTAAAGGGCAGCCAAACACCGACACGATCCCATGTGGACACTGAGGGCTGCAGATGAAGTATTATGGTTTGGGTTTGTGAAGGCATGCTGTGTGGCTGCTTTTGTGTTTTCCCTTTAGTTTTTCCTTTCCTTCCAGGACCTGCAGGGCTTGTGAGTGGAGGAGGAGGGGTGACAATGAGACACACCAGGTTCCACTCAACCCTCATCAGCCACACTATAAAGCTGGTCCTGACTCTCACTGCAGCGCCAGATAATTCCGTCATGTTCGGTAGCAAAATCCAGAGACTTTTCACCCTTGTGAGTACTTTTGTTTGTTCCCAGTGAGCAGCTGCACTAATTCTTGTTTTCTTGTTAATTGTAGTCCAGTGCCTCATCGCCTCCTGCCACCACCAGGCTACCTGCAACTGTTTTTGTGTTCTCGCACATTTCTTTTTGTAATAAACTCTCTGAACCTTTATCCACCTGTCTCCTGCAATTTGGGTCCACAACAGTCTCCAGGCAGCTCTAACATGAGGAGTAAAATACATAACTTGGCAAGGATGAGCTGTGTGAGGGTGTGATGCACACATTGTCTTCATTTGGGTGTAACACTGAAAAAAAGTAATTTAGTAGGGCCAGTTCTCCATGATCACCCAGGTACCATGACGTAACACCACGTCAATGAGAATGATTACATTTCGTCCTCTTGTTTCCAGGCGTGCAGCAGCGGCGTGGGAACAGCCAGACGCACAAAAGGTCGAGGGTCAGTGGATGTGAAGACGCGCAACGGAGTGGAGGTGTTTCTGCGGACAGAAGGCTGTGCAGCCATTTAATTCACAAGTGTTGACGCCAATAAGCAGCGCTGCTTTCCTGCTGGGGGAGGAGGTGGGGGCTGCACTTTACCGATACTTGGCTGAGTTCTGACGCCAGTGCTGGAGTGATGTAAGAGACGGAGGGAGGGAGGAAGCCGAGGAGGAGGAGAGAAGAGGAGAGAGGGGCGGCGAGCTCAGATATTCTCCTCACTTTCGGAGACCCAGACAGAGAGCGACTCCCCAGCGGGAATCCTAACAGAGGTAGGTCGTGCGTTCCACACTCCTGTTCTTTGAATACAAGGAGAATATTAATACATCTTACAGATATGTTCGTGTTTTCATGCTTGGAAACCGCGCTGTCTCCTGTGTGACTTGTTTCATTACATGAATCCATTAATCCGGGGGGGGGGGGGGGTGCTGGCACGGTGAGGATGTCACGAAGTTGAACGCGTTGTTCCCAAAAAAGCGAAATCGATCCACAATATGGTCGTGACTCCAAGCCGTCGCGTTCCTTGAACGCGTAAAAGCCTGATGGACGGATGGCGGGGGGGGGGGGGGGGTGACGTGAGGATGTTGTCTAATGATGCCGCTTGACTTTCCTCCAGACGAACTTTGACGGCATCAGATCCGAGCGGGTCTCCAGGAACCAGCACCTCGGACAGCGCCAAGGACGCGCCTCTGGAGCCGGGGGGGCAGAGCGCACGGAGCCCGGCGCGCACATCCAGCGTCCCACCCAGTCAAGATATGGTGCTCTTCTGGCGCTGATACCCCCCCCCCCCAACCGATGGGTGTCCACGCTCTGTAGTTTGTCCCGTTATATGATAATCATGCCATTCCCAGCAGCCCCCACCACAGAGGAACACGCAGCATGACGGCGGCGCATGGAGCTGAGAAGAGGAGACACCCAGAGCAGCGCGTTTAACCACAGCTCAAGCGTCTTTGACACCACAGAAGTCTAGAAGTTCTTCACATTACCATGGGGACAAAGCACCTTTTACTGCTGCTGATATACATGGACCCGCTGGGGGTGCTGAGCGCCGCTACAGGCGGGAAAAAACCCAAGCAGGCGGCGCGTAAGGTCCCCAAACCCACCGCGGTGCCCACGGTCGTCCCGCCCAAGACCCCGCAGCCGGCGCCGGCCAGCAACCACGACACCTGCCTGGGGTACTACGACGTCAGCGGGCAGTACGACAAGATGTTCGAGTGCAACAACACGGACCACCGGTACTGCTGCGGGACCTGCCACATGCGCTTCTGCTGCGAGTACAAGAAGGACCGGCTGGACCAGAAAGCCTGCAAGAACTACCACACCCCGGTGTGGGTGGTGACCGCCGCCCCCTCGCCCGTCCCCACCGGGGAGACCTATGACCCCAGGATGGATCAGACCAACACGGCGGTCTACATCACCTGTGGGATCATGGCCTTCATCATCGTGTTGGGGGTGTCAGCCAAAGTTGCGTACGATAAAGCCACAGAGCCGCCTCAGGAAATGAATATACACAGGTGAGTGATGGGGGGGGGGGTAACAGTTATTACCCCTAGGGATAGAGTCAGGGGTGAAAGGTCAAGAGGAACATGTTCATGTAAGGGTCATTAGTGGACCAGAACACACCAGTGTGTCCCCCTGTATCAAACGGAATGAAGTCGATAGCAGGCGGGCGGAGTGTTTAAATTAATTACCAGATTATAATCTGAAGCCAGACTGATGAACGCGTTTCACATCAGATTCATCTGTGGAAGCTCCAACATAATTATACAGGAGTTGAAAGAGAACTATTACAATGTGTGTGTGTGTGTGTGTGTGTGGGGGGGGGGGGAGTTAAAAGGACCGATGCCTGACATTAATATTCATGCTTAGTTTATGTTGCAGATAAAATCTTTTTTTTTTTTTTTTACACTGGAATAAAAATGTTTTTTCTGTTTGAGCTTCACCTCAGATATTTGTCAAACATTGAACTTCAGGACCTGCTGTCACCCCCCCCCCCAACACCTCTAATAGCTGACCGCTGTCTGGTGTGTTTGGATGGAGGGAGGGGGCAAATGATTGAGCCCCACCTTGTTTTGGCTCCTGGGGCGTCACCATAAGAGTGTTATCACACACGAGTGCACCACATGTCACGGCCCCCCCATCAGTGAACAAACGCTGACACACATTATTTCCTCCAGATTGAATGGCTGTTCTGTATTGGATGCATTATTCAACACTTGAGCAAACCTTAAGACTGTGAATAATGGATGGTGTTAACGTTAGGGCTGTATCAAGGCTGTGTGACATGCATGCCCCGCTGCACATTCAATAAGTAACTGGGGGGGGGGGGGGGGGGGTTTAAAATTAATTTAAAAGCAAAGGTTATACCAGTGATACATTTTTCTTTTCCGCACAAACGATGCAGTGCAGCCTGGGTAATTTAGTTTCTCTGTCGGAAGCGATGCCGGAAAAACAAACACTTTCTGAACTTTTGTCTCATCGTGATTGCTTCTCCCTTTTTTTGTTTTTTTTCAATCCCCCCACCCCCCACCCCCGGAGGGCTCCATCCTTCCATACGCACCTGGTGCAGTCGGAAAAACATCCCGATTTTAGACGAGACGCTCACGTATCCGACGTGAACGTTGGTCGTGTTTCCAGATGTAAAAAGCAGAAATGACAGCAGCCTTGAACCAGACCCGCCTTTACGATCACAAATAAAGCTTCATTTTAGGAGGAGGTGGAGAGAATCCTGCACATCAGGAGGGACATTGTTGAAATGCATCAGTAAGAGTTGGTATTGACTTTGACTTCCAGGGCCCTTGCAGACATCCTGAGGCAGCAGGGGCCCATCCCCATCTCGCAGTACGACTGTGAGAACTTTGCAGCGATGAACGGCTCACCCAAAGACAACACGCCAGTCAGAACCTCATCCAAGAACCACTACACCCCCGTGCAAACCTCGAAGTCCAACCACGGTAAGAGCTCTCCTCTTCCACTCAGCATTCAGAAACTCCACAATCATCCGCCGCCGTTTATATTATACGTCACGACTGTTGGTCAAATATGGCTGGAAGGCGGATTTCAACAGTTTAGCCCACATCACTCTGTTTGCCTTTGCAAAAGCACTTGTAATTTATTCATTATTTCTGTTCTGCGTTTCCCCTTTAAAGAGCACACACTGTGCTCACCCGTTCAGCAGTGTAATCTCCAGTGTTAACATCCAGTAATCATCTGATTTGAGCACGAGAGTGTGAGGGAGGGGGCGACAGAGGAAAAGAAGGGCCTGCTTGTGGAGATAATTACAGGCTGGCAAGGTAGAGCAGCCCCGCAGTGTCTGACAGGCTGGAAGAGATGACCTCTCAGTCACACGGTGGGCCAATCACAGCAGTGCACACGGCACACATGACTCGATTTAACCCTGCGATGTGGGGAAGGAGCGTCAATCTGTGGTACGGCTCATACCTGTGTAGAAAACAAGGGAAGGGGGGGGGGGGTGTCTCTGGGGAAAAGTTTTCAGATTGAAAGAGACAAAGATAAAGAAATGTGCACAGATGGAAAATGATTAGAAGATATTAGAAACAAAAATGAGTCATCGGCGTAGAAGGAAAACAAAAGAAAGGCATGTAGCAGCAGTGTGAAGAAGTAAGAAATATTTTCACACATTAGGTGTTGGTCCTGCAGCTGTTAATGGGGCCATTGCTGAGTCTTTCTGCACAGCATCACCGCGTAGAAAGTGGGAGTTTTATCGATTCCTTATAAGCTGCTCCCTGAGTGGACAGACGGGGTGTGTGTGCAAAGATCTGCAGCTCCGTAACCCGAACCGCTGCTGATACATGCCATCGTTACCCCGGCGACAGGACAGCATCCCTGTTAGTTTAGTGATGGATCTCCAGCTGGATTTGGGTTTGACTGATGTAAACTTGGTTTCTTTCTGGCACACAACCACAATCTGTGTTGATTCTCTTTGGAGTCTCCGCAGTCCTGATGCTGCCTGAGTATCGGTCGCTGGCTGGTCACGCAGAGGACACGGCTGATGCGTGTGTGGATATGACAGGCAGGCTGTTGGTACGACCTTCCATGCATTGGTGCTCCATAAAGGTCATCGCTTTATTAGCCTATTGCTGCTTTACTGTGACTGTTTTGCCTCCTCGCACACAATCACAGCAACTCAGGCCAAATGGGCTCAGGCTCGCCCCCCAATACGCCACCCCATCAGGAACCGCAGCGGTCCTGATGGCGTTGGACATGAAAGGCAATGACAGCCCGGGCAAAAGCGTGGTTAATGTGAGCATATAAATTGGGAGAGCTGCGCTTGATGCCCCCCTAACAGGCTTCAAGGTGCTGTGAAGAGCGAGCCCAGTCGCTCTCAAAGAAAATGCATATTAATGTGCGCCTAAATGAGCGTTTGGCAGCGAGAGGCGAGCGTCTTAGGGTCCTCGGCTGGAGTCGTCGCCGCTAATGATGGCACTTCACATCCAGAGGCTTCTGGCGACATTTTAAATCAGGTGGAGAGACCCCATAAAGCATGTGGCTAAAGGCCCCAAGAGCATCCAATCAACTTAATGTCAAGAGTGGGAATAACATCAGTTTCTCCTTTGATTCGGGGGTGTGCAATAATTCCAATTTCTCTCAACAGCAATCAGCTGTTCCGGTTCAACCTTGAAAATATGTGCTGATTTATCGTTCACATTGTGAGCCTTTGGTAATGACATGGTACCCTCGGTGCACTGCATAAATTCCCAGCATTTTTTTAGGACAAAATATTCATTTTAAAACCCCCAAAACAACAGGGCCTAAAGCAGAAGCAGCACAGACAGCATAATATGATACCAACGCAAGTGCAGCTATATTTATTCCCAGCCGCTATGCATCGTTGCCGGGCACAGATTCTTTTAAGGTCGGGGTGTAAACACAGAACACCCCACGGCCACAACAAGGAGCAGACCTTGAAAGAGAGGAGTAAATACCTTTCCAAAGGTTCGCCTGTGGTTAAAGTCAACAATAAGCGCTGCTCTGAGTAATGCAGTTTGGCCCTAATCTCTCCTCTTATGACGTTGATTTATTTGCCTCACTCCACAGCCACACAGCTCCCTATTTTATGTGTTGGAAAAGTGTTGCTTGGTTTCGTCTCTGTCTCTGTCTTCATGCACAGAATGATAAAATAGTTTTCAACTTGTGTGGAGGGTAGCAGTTTCTTCCGTCTCAGTTTACTCAACAGAAAGAAAAAAAAAAACAATTACTCCCATGGAGCGGCTCTGCAAAGAAAAAACGGAATAGTCAATTTGAATTATGAGTTATGGCGCTGGGCTTTCTGCACCAGATGAATCGGAATAAAAAGAACGAAGGGGAGGCTGGAGCGCGTTTCCATGCAAAAGACTTGGAAAAGCATCAGCTGGCATCTGGATGTGTGTGAGCCTCTGTGCAGCGCTGGGAGGACCAGAGGAGTCGCTTCATTCAGGAACCTCCAGAGCTTAAAGGTCATCTGCTGTGGATAGAATAATCTGATGGAATAACAGCTCCAGTTATTTAGCATCTTTGAAATGACCTTCAGATATTTTTTAAAGCACACAGCTGTGTTTTTATGTGTTATCCAGAAAAGAAGCTTCATTCAAGAAGCAAAATCATTTTCAGTATTTTCCGCACTATAAGGCGCATCTAAAAGCCTTTAATCTTCTCAATTTCTTATAATCCAATGTGCCTTATATCTGAAAAAAGTTTTAAAATAGACCATTGAAGATGGGTTCTCAGATGTGTTCTATAATCCAGTGCGCTTTATGATCCAGTGCGCCTTATGATCCTGTGCGCTTTATAATCCAGTGTGCTTTATGATCCAGTGCACTTTATGATCCATTGTGCTTTATATAATCCAGTGCGCCTTATGATCCAGTGCGCCTTGTGTATGAAATTTTTTTTTAGAAATAAGCCATTCATTGAAGGTGTGCCTAATAATCCAGTGCGCCTTATAGTGCAGAAAATACTGCAATTACTTTATTTGCAAAAACGCACTGTTAGAATAATCAGTGAGCCCTCT
Source organism: Antennarius striatus (assembly GCF_040054535.1). Lineage (NCBI taxonomy): Eukaryota > Metazoa > Chordata > Actinopteri > Lophiiformes > Antennariidae > Antennarius > Antennarius striatus. Next base: position 1,135,311 of record NC_090796.1, read on the forward strand.
GGTCCCCCCCCCCCTTATGAAACACCCACCTCTTCTGCCTCCCTTCAATTAATCCTTATAATGCGCGGCGGTAGCGTCCCTGCTGTAGCCTCGCTGGCTCCTCATTGGTCAGATTATCATCGCCCTCGTGTTCAAACCACGTCGCTGTGCTGACTGCATCCTCGTGTTTAATTGTAACTTCTTCCTAAGTGCGCCTGTGTTAGCAGCTACCTAATTGTCTCATGCCCTAGATCTCATTATTACCCCATATTACACAACTGGACCCTTTCCACCCCCCCCATCACCCCCACCAGTGTGCGCTTGTGGGTGAAGGGGCTTCAGGAGTGAAGGTGTGGATCCATCAGCGTCTCCTTCCTGCAGCAGCACCAGTTCATTACGGACCAGTGTGGATCCCCCCTTACTGCACTGCACCATTATTATTATTTTTTACGAGAGGGCAGGGACGGGGTTAAAAGATGACGGGCGTGTGTTTGTCAAGATGGCATTTAAAAAGTTTTTCCACGTGAAGATGTTTCAGATTGAACCCCCCCCATGACAAAACGTCAGGACGAGCTGTGGCTCAGCGACTTGATGGAGATGATGCACAAAAGCTCCATGTCCACTCAGATCGGCCCCCGATAACGCTGTAAAATCAGCATACCATTGAAATTACCCCCGCCTGGCTGCGTTAAAGCTTAATCGACCTTGGAGTCAGATAACCTCCACAGTGACGGCGCATCCAGCTCAGTTCATGATATGATTATCTTATTATTCACACCCCCCCCCCCCTTCTCAGAGGTAATTCAGAGGTGTGGGTGTCTCCTGATTAAATAAGTATTACCATATGAATCCTGGTTCGCATTCGGTTCAACGGCACATGGTTGAGGTGAAAGTCACGATTTCCTTTGTATGGGGGGGGCGATAAATTCATAATGCGTCGCCTTCCCCTGCAGGCTCTTCATGCAACCCCACCGTAATGAGGAGCAAAATGAGAACGGGAGGATGGTAGGGGGGCTTGCTTTTCAGGGGTCTTTCACATGGGGGGGGGGGCTGTCGCAGTGGCTCGTGGTGCGGCCTGCCAATGACAAAGGTGACAAAAGGAAAGAGAACAACAAGAACGGCGCCGACGTGTCACAGCCAATCGCCGCCGTGATGGAAAGAGAAAATAAACCCTCAGCACGTTCGCTATCAGCAGCCATGAAAGCAGCACGGGGGGGGGGGGGGGTGATTGAGTTCAAAGTGCATCGGTATGTGGGTGTTGAAATTGCTTTTTTTTTTTTTTTTTCCAGAGGATCATCACACAATGCTTGTTTGTTTGGTTCCTACCAGTTCTCATCTATCTGTGCTTGAGGGGACGACGCTGTGGGGGGGTTCCCTGTTTGACGGGGTGGGGTGGGGGGGCATGATGGAAACGCTCTGACACTCTTCTTCTTTATTAACAGCCACTCTGGTGAACGTTCACACTGTTTTACCTCGGTGACACACAACCTTTATGGGATGTGAAAGAAGAATTCCAGTGATCAGAGCTGAAAGGATCAGTCGATCAACTGATGCATCAAAATCAATTACTTGTGAGAGTTTGATGCTTTGCATACCCATATTGTTCATATTCTGAAGTTGTACGCGCATAGACTGTTGTCACTGTTTCTGACAATTTATTAACCCAACAATTAATGACATAATTAAGAAAACAAACCCAAGAACAGTCAGTAATGAACATTAATAATTGGGTCCTGACCTGCAAACGGGTCAGGAGGTTGGGACTCATTTATTTTCATATATTGGATAGAAAACGATGTATTTCCAGACATACTACACCAGACTTCACCTTCACCACTTTTGCAACATCTGAAAACTAAAAATGAAAGTCTGACGGGTAGAAGGCATTTGGTTTGTGAACTTCTCGTCCTCAGAATCATCAACATCTCTCATCACAACACGTCATCAACCAGATTCACACATTAGATGTCACATTTAGACTATGTTAATTCGGCATTTTGCTGTTTTGAACCATCCATTCAGTCCCAATAGACGTGCGTGTGTACACACGTCTTCTTCAGTTCTTGGAGTGAGTTCAAACTTGTTAATGACCTTTTGGATATTCCATTTTGTGTGGTTTTTCTGGATGAATTTATGGTGTTGTTGCCAATTTGAATTGCATCCATTCGATTTCCCAATCCCTCCAGCTTTTGCCTGATGTTTTCCTTCATCTGAGCATTGGTATCGTCCAGCTGGTCACTCAGCATCACAGCCATGGCCTCTTGGCTTGTGGTTTGCATGTTGGCCGTTGCTTCCACAGCGTTGGTGCTGTCCTCTCACCTGGTCTGTTGTGGTTCCACTGCCCTCAGCCTGAGATACAGCAGGAAACTCCAAACCCCAGTTATAATAATGGATGCAAATCATTTCAGTGTAACTGCACCAGCATGATGCTCTTGTTTATGCAGGACCAAAGTGCCTTAGAGCGCATATATACATATATATATATATATATATATATATATATATATATATATAATCAAAGGATAGACGATTACGGAAAGCAGACAGCTGAACGAACATGTTGTTATTTTTCTGCCATGTGCCAAGTTTGTAATCAGATTTTTATTTGCTCAGTTTCAAAGAAGTGTCAGAACTTGAGACAAAAAAACAACACTTATCATAGTTTATACAGTTGTGGGGTAAGCCGTAGAGAAGGAATGAGTTAAAAAGTTTATTTTGCATTTTGAATAAATTCTACTTTCACACTGCAGTGTTTTAAAAATGATTCCAGTGGATCAGCAAAAATGTACGAAAATGCCGTCTTCTGAATGTGATGGCAGAGCAGGAGCGTTCAGCGACTCAGTGGAGCGTCTGATGGATGGAAATATAGAATCTGTAAGAAATTTAAAATATCTCGTTTTAATAAATATTAGCCTTCTTATTTCCAGGCTATCAAAATCATTCCACGATCTCTTGAAAAGTGAACTGGCCTTTCTGTGTTGACAGATCATTCCACTAGCATTGGGTCATTTTTGACTCAAATTCACAGGGATGTGTCTCTTACTGATGTTACTGTCAGGTCTACAATATGCTAATGTTTTGTAAGAGAATGTCCAAAATGTGTGGACAAATTGACCATTTTGGGGCGAAATAGCTGTGACATCTAATCCCCGTCAGCCCAGAACTTAATTGTCTCCTCCAATGACTCCTTGTCTCACCCTGGATTATATAGAATAAAAACAGAACAAAACAAAATAACAAAGTGGAAATAAATGAAATATTTATAAAGGTCAGAGACTGTCAGCGGAGAACGCTGCAGCCGATGTGTAATCACTGGAGCTGTTCCACAAACTGAGATGGAAAAGTTGATCTGACCCCCTCCGGTGATTGTTGGTTGGATTTTCTTTTGCAGAAACGCTTCAAAGACAGAAAATATCCTAACATTTCATGGAGAGATTGGCTGCTTTTCAACTGTATACCGACTTTTTGCAGCCATCATAAAGATTTGTCTGAGATCTGGTGAGCATTGATTGATGAACCTTCATCAATCAATGATGGTTGTGGACCACAAACATCACGCCTTCATATCTGGATGCAGCTTCTGCTTCGTTATTATTTCATGGAGCTGAATATGACTGTATGTCAAAGTCTTTCATTGGATTATAATAAAATAAATCTGAACAAATTTTAAATTAATTACCCGATATTTTTTTATTCTGTAATAAGATCACATTTTCAGTGAAGTCCAGGTCTTCAAATCAATAATCCAAACCCAGTTCGTCCATCCCCTGTTTGACACAGGGATCATCTGGGTTTAGTGATAGGAAAGGAAAAAACAGTGTTTGTGATCTCTGTGGGATCTATTAGAACACAATGGTTGGAAAACTTTCAGTGTGTTTGTCTTCTTGGTACACAAACAGTCAAACTGACAGCTTAAAAATGTAGAATATAAAACCACTAAAGCAGATCCAGATGAAAAACAGGAAGTAGAAACGTCTGAATGTCATGTGACGGTTTGTCTGTGTGTTCCAGCAGGTCTCCATTACGGGAAGGAGAGCATCCGGAGCAGCGGGGGCGCCGAGCTTCACAACTTCATCTCCTCCGGCTTTGTGACGCTGGGTCGGGGTCACCCTAAAGGTAACCCCCCCCCCGTCCTCTCACAGAACACTGAATTAACTCTTATCTACCAACGCCGCGCTGCTGAATGCTAAATCCGCCTGCTTCAGGTTCCACTTTGGAACGCTGTTGATCGACAACACGACGGCGACGGCGGTGAAAATATTTCCAGATTCAATTTACCTCCTGAGTGACTCACACCGACGCCAAACACACGCAAACACACACACAGTGCAGCTGGTGGGAGAAGGTGACTCGGAGCTCACACACACACACACACACACACACACACACACACACACACACACACACACACACACACACACACACACACACAACATGCACGGAGCCATTAGTTTGGTGGTGGGGGGGTGTTCTCATGGGTAATGCAGTGATTAGTATGCAGCCATGTTGGTTCAGCACTTGTGAATTTATTCCATCCATTTTGACTCCACGAACCAGACCTGTGTGTGTGTGTGTGTGTGTGTGTGTGTGTTGTTTCTGTAGCCGAGGTCGCTTTGGAGTGTAATTAAAAGTGTTTGTACCGCTTGTTTCACCGCGGCTGACTGCTCCATTAAAAGCGGGGCCTCAATGGTGCGTCTCCGTCCTCGTCCCTTTCTTCACGCCATCATTCCCAGTCCAGCTTCCTGTTCTGGTCACATGTCGTGTTTGATATCTGAGCTGGACGCTCTTGTTTTAGCGTCACGTCTTTGTTTCGAGGGCCTCCAAGTCTCGCTTTCCACTTTAATTTCCGAGGAAACATCGGATTTTTGTTCATGAAATGATCTTGTTTTCGACCTTTCTTTTTATTGCTTTGTCTGTCCCTAGGAGGCGTCCGTTTCACACACTGGTAATCAGAGGCACACAGGAACAAAAAGCTATGGAACACAAAAATATTAGGTTTTTGTAAGAATAAATCCTGATTCTTCTAAACAGACCCCCCCCCCCCCTGTACAAATATCACAGCAGCGCCTCTCTGCCTGTCACCACGGCAGCAGCGTGGGGGCACGGCTCAGCATCCAGCGTTCACATCCGTGTTTTGGTGCAGCGGGTCGTCTTTGATTCCCCTGCTGCGAAAAAACAAATGGAACGCGACAGATTGAGATCTTGGAACTGACACCAAATTTTTCATAGAGGAAAGAAATATGCGAAGCACATGCAGGAGCTTTAGCTCCTTCCAACATCTCTGTGTATCTTGCCTGGTGCCCCGGAGGCGGGTATTACTGAGGTTTGGATTTCCAAATCAATGAAAAGCTGGTGTTGGGTTTGGTTTGGGCATCGCTAGCTGCTTATCTTTAGCATTTTACCAGTGTACAATCACTTCAGGGTGGTGGAGGGGTGGACTCCCCCGCTCTGAGCATCTCTAAAGCACTCTTCATATCCACAAGAGCGGAATGGCTTCAGCAGCATAATACACTCCTTCGCTTTATGATTGAAAGATGTAAAACCCTTGTACCTGCAGTAATTCTGTCCTCACAGAGCTTTTCTGTCCAGGTGAATGAATCAAACGCTCATCAACTTGACTCTGAATCGGTCCTGAAGCTGCGGATGGATCCGAGCTCCCCCACAATGGGGGAGTCGTGGGTTTTTTTTTTTTTTTGACATTTACGTTAAAAAGCAAATAATCACATTGCGGTTGAATTTAAATCAAAAAAATAATGAGGCTCAGTCTGAAGAGGTTTACACAGCTTGGTCTGCTCTGGCTGAGAGAAACTAAGCTGGAATAAAAAATGGTGATATATGTGGAAGGAGTCCATGTAAATGTGGAAACAGATGTTGTTGTTTTAAAAAAAAAAATTCCTGCCAGAACAAAGTGTTGGAGCCATGATGGAGTCCTCTGGCGGCGTTATGGCGTTTCTTATGATGCTTAATTATACAGGCAGAGTGTGTTTGGTTGTTAATTACATGGAAAGGTGTGTGTGTGTGTGTGTGCATGGTGAGGCACAGCCTTTAGGGAGCAGATGTGAGGTCAGAACAGCTGGATGTTCCACATCTGTGTGTCGGTGTGCAAAACAAGCCTGAACTCTAAATGAGATCTGGAACGAAGCTAAAACCTCTCCCGCTGCAGCCCCACATTTCTGTTTCTAATTCACCTTTCTGATGTCCTGACCTCCCCCTCAGCTCAACCACTAATTCTATTTCAGCAAATGGTGTCCGGCATTACCCACAAGGCCTTTCAGCAAACATCAGGGAAAGGGTCATTAACTTGTTAGCATTCAGTTGCATTTGGAGGATGCGCAGGGTTTCCATGTGTGCTTTCATTCCATAATGTTCCTTTTCACAGCTGTGGGATAAGTTGTGTCCAAGATGACAAAAATATGCTTTTATTTTGAAGCGCTCGTAGGAAGTGCAGCTGTTTGTGTTAATCTGGGTTGATTTGAACGGTTTTGTTAATTCCTAACTTGAAAACGGTTAATGATGATCACTAGTCTGGTGAAATCCTGGCACCTGTGACATTGAAATGCAGTTATCCTGTTGAGTTGACATGCTCCATTACTCCTGTCCCTGCGGATCAGACCCCCCCCCATAGATTCCTGTGTATTCTGTCGTCCTCTCGTCTAAAGTTAGGAGGTAGTGGGGTTAAGGTCTTTGTCAGACGGAGACAGACTAATGAGGATGCTCTTGAATCAGCTGGTGCTGTCGGATGGGGCTGCTCTGTGACACCGCCCTGGGTGTAAAAACTGCAGTTTAAAGCTTCTCTCCCAGTAATTGTATAAAAGTTCTCTGGAAAAAACATAAAAGATGAGAGGGAGTCACAGCTAGTTTTGCTCTCCCTTGTTTGCTGGCTGCGGTGATGCAACACTACAGCCCCCCCCCAGTGAAGCCCGATCCCAGGCTCATATTAATTGTTCTTGTCACAGAAGAACTCCGCTATACTTTCCTATTCACTCACTGTCAGCGGCTTAAACCCGGCGCTGTAAATCACTGTCACATTGTCACACCATTCCGCTGAAACTCCACCAATCCAGCATCCCTGCCACTGTGGCGCCAACTCTCACTGTGATTGATGGAAATTTTCTGCCTCAGTCAGGAGAGCGGATTGACAGCCAGCATGCAAATGTGGTGGTGTATTAAAAAAAATGCAGCTCGCCAGCTGTTTAGATGAATATGTCCATTTTAATTATTTTCCATATCTCTGGCCCGTTGGTATGAAACACAGCCAAAGCTGCAGCATCCGCAGAAGTGATTACTTCAGACAAAGCCTCCATCCTTGACTTAGCGTGTGCCACACTTCATTACCTTGGAAAGCTGAACTTTTAATTCTGCCTGCTGGAGGAAGTCAGTTTTTATTTTTATTTTTTATGGCAGACAATTATTGTTTTTAAGAATATGATTAGTGTGGACTGGTGGGTATGGTGAAGCAGCAGCAGAATTAGCGGTGGATGTTATCACACAGATTATTGACAGTGCAGTTTCAGCATTAAGGAGTGTCAGACACTAATTGGCACGTTGAGCTGCACGACTGTGCAGGGATGGGAGGGTTTGCAGCGACTATCAAGGGTAAGGACTTGAAAGATGAATCTAACAAAGCATCACCAATAATTTTGTTGTGTTGTTGCAGACTAACAGATATTGGCCTCAGATGCTCCTCTTCTGTTTATCTTTGAGGCAGACAGAGTACTAAAGGAAGAAAATCCACTCTCCTGCAGTTCAGTATGTCCCTCTGATTGTGAGGCAGCCACTTCCTGTTCCTCCAAATGAATCGGATGCAGGGGAACAACAAACCCACGGGCAGCAGCATCATTTCCAGCCCGTGTGATTAACACCGTGGGCTGATGGAGCAGAAGATGAAAACATACGTGTTTGAGGAACACGAGGGAGAACACGTTGAGACGGGGCTTGATTCATAGGGTGACCAAAGCGTTCTCATCCAGAGGTGGAACATTTTGTTCACTGGTTTATTTTTTTTAAATGAAATAGTCACCCCAACTTGTGCATTCTGGAATATCTGGGGATAAAAGATGAGATGAGTTTCAGCCCGTCCACTGAGTCAGAGAATCTTTGTTCCTGTGGTTCAGCCATCCATCAATCTTTTGTAGACGAGTCGATCATAATCCTCTCCTCTGCAGCTGCTTTATCCGCCTTACAGAGTCAATCTCAGCTGGCTACGCCTTGAGGTGGGGTACACCCCGGATGAGACGCCAACCCACCGCTGGGCAACACCAAAGATAAACAGAAAGGAATTGAAGTCAATAAAAGCAAAAAATGCAGTTGTCTTTAGAAGCTGTCTGATGACCACATGAGATCTGTAATTTCCTTATAATGTATTAAATAGCATGAAAAGGTTCTTCTCCAAAATACTGAAGCAGGTTTTTAGTGAGACCGACCGCAGAGACGCTCCGTGTTCGAGATTTACCTCATCTAATAAAAACACTGACATACAATTGTTAAAGTATTAATTTGGGCATCAATCTTGCAGAGTTGGTGTTTTCAAAAATAATTCCAGGTTTTAAGGAAGGTAAATCAAAGTAGAATTGATGTAGCAGAAGTTCAGATTTTTTATAATTTTTGGAGATGAAACCAGCTCTCAAAAGTCTGGCTTTAGTAGTTACAGTGGAGTGTCTATTGATATTTTACAAGTTATATTTTTATCATGCACCAAGTCTTTGATCTTCCAGCACAAAATGAACCAAAGTATTTAAACCCTTTGGTGATAAAGCACTAAAATTCTTTAGTTCTGTCCACAGCAATGATTATTGCACTAAGATTACAGCCCTGTACAGAACAGCATGTTGCATTAACATTAGTATTCATAAAGGATGACAGTTAATACATATTCAAATATTGCACTGATTACTGCTATGTTACAGAAAAGTGGTTGTGTCACCATAATCTCCACAATAATCCCTGCGTCTTTCTGCACCTGGATTATACCTATTTTATTTCCCTTTGGTTAAAAGTTGAGTTTTACATTGAGACACAGAAGTTTCTTGATCAGGATTGAGAACAGGCTGAAATCCTGTTTTTACACGCTAATACTTGTGTTTGTACCACAAACTAGAAACTGTTCAGACATCTTCCAAATGCCTCCAAAATTATAAGAAATTAGCTGGAAAAGCTTTCAAAATATCTACATTCAGTGCAGCAAAGATGACAATGACCCACTGTTTGCTAAAGTGACCTGATGTGCTGGTCTGAACACTGATCTCAGGCTAGTTGTTGGACGTGTTGACTGATAAAACATAGTGGTCAAACTGAAAAGGCCAATAAAACATTGATCACCATACGTCATAGCAGTCCTGTAAAGTTCCCCCATAATGCCAGCATTCCTTAAACTTTATAAGGGTTTGGTCTTTACTCTCATGATGATATCAAGAGTTAAATCTTCATCACTGGCTACCCTCTTCCCCCCACTGACAAAACGTCCTCTTCAAACGTTGAACCCAGGTCCCTCTTCAGGGAGCAATCTGCACCCCCAAATCCCTCCCAGTGACTAAAAATCCAGCCGAGTTTTATGCTCGATGTCTCTGCTTGATTGACAAGGAGCTCCAGTTTCATGCAAATTGGCGGTCGGTTCTGGGGAGGTGTCATTTCTGACCTGCTGGCAAAGCACTCTATGGAATAACCAATAAAAGCGTGCTAATAAGGTGTTGGTGAGAGCAGGGCTGGTCTGTGGCCCCCACCAGCGGAGGAGATAGAGACCAATTTCACACACAATACAGAAAAGATATAGGGCGGTGATGGACATCCCTGTCCCTTGCCTTAGCTGGTGCTTCATTTTAAACATCAGAGATGAGGACCAGAACAGAGGTGAGGGGTTGAGCCAAAGCCAAACGAACATAGACTGTTAACATATCATGGATAGTCAGGGACCTGGCTATTCAGGTTTTGGAGTCATTACAATGATCCGTGGTGTCGTTTTACTGAGGACTAAATTAACACCCATCCTTTGGTTGTGAGAATTTAACAAACTCCCTTGTTACCTTTTCTGAAATATCACCAGAACTCCACATGAAATGTGTTGAGGTCAGTGAATGACAAGCTACCCGACAACACCTGACAAGAGTCTTCGGTATCCTGAGGAACGACAGCCCTTGTAGATACACAACAGTCAATTACAGTGATGTGAGACATTGGGGCAGAAAGAGGAAATGACAGTTGGGAGACAGCTCTCTTATCATTGTCCTTCTATTGTGGCCACTTTGAAACAAGTGGAGCTGTTTTTTCTGGTGAGGTATGCTGGAGGGAAGAGGAAAAGCGCTTTTATCTCAGAGAGGCTCCACTATGCGGGGAACGAAGCGCGCAGAATATCTGAGTGGTGAAGAGTGAGGAAGCTACACCAGAAAGGGGATTTTGAGAGCGGAGAGCTTGTTTGGTGAGACGGCAGGTGAACAGATAGAGTCCTTGAAGGCTGCTAGTTGGGGACAATGCACTGACAAGGCTGCTGTGATATTTGCTCGCGCTCACTAGCGTACTCTTAATGTGCAGCATCAATCACGATGGCGCCCACCGCACAGTGTGGCAACTTTTATCTCCGCTCATTAAAGTAAGTGCAGATATTTTATGCATCAGTTGAAATGCAAGGACTTCTTCATGCTAATTTTCCTCCGTTGGATTTTGTTATTCATCATGTTTGTTCACCGGGGTGCTGTACACAAACAAAGCAGAATTCTCCATGTGCTAAAGCGCAACATGGGGTTACTACAGCTGCTGCTTCGGCAAATCCTTTTTCAGTTGTTCAAAGAGACTTTTACACCCATTTCATTCAGGAATAAAAATAAAAAACAATGAACACTAATATTTGGCTTTTCATTGGGTAGAATCTTTAATTCATCAACCAAAGGACTCTAGTCTCAAGGTGGACTTGATTATCTTGAAGTTTCCTATCACAGTGCTGTGACATATCTCCATGTCATTACTGAGATCACCTGAAGTCCTGGATAAAAACAAACTGTTTTGCTTTGTTGTTGTTTTTTTGGACAAGAAACAAGAAAACCAGAAAAAAGACTATCATGTGTAATTATACATAAAACACCCCATGTCAGAGGACCAGTGGCCATCCAAGTCTACACATATTAAAAAAAAAGCTCTGCATATGTGTAAATTATTACAATATTCAATGGTTTTGGGTTTGTATTCATGAAAGTCGACTTATTTTCAGAGGTCTTGCCTCAAATTCAGCCCTTTTGGCTTCTTCCTCAGTCGTTTTGCTTGATGCTCCCTTGTGTGGCCGGATGAGAAGAAAAGGCTATAATGTACCACTTTACCCAGAATTCAACAGGAAATCAAGTAAACATCTCAGCCCACTTCTTAAATCAAAATTAATTTTTTCATGTCAGCAAGTATTAGAACATCAGACAAAGCATCAGTATAAGAGACTGTGATGAGAACATATGGTTATTTATCAGTCTTTAAAGTCAGTCATAAATAACAAATAACCTAATGAATGTAGAGCTTTTCATGTATGTTTAATGAAACTATAATAAACCCTTCAATATTAATCATCTTTAATGTGAAACCAAGGATTCTGACCTCCAACTTGAACACCTCCATGGAGAGTATGAGATGATGAGAGCATTTAACAACTTTAAACCCGCTCCTCCTTTGCCCCTTCTTCTCCACCTTCACTCCCACTTCTGCCAGTTCATCCAAGACTGATAAGATTACTTACAAAACCTGCTCTGGAATAAAATAAACTGGTGACCTTTTGGTCCGAATGTCTCTCCCTTGTGAATGTGTTGGCAGATGAACGGAGGGTGGTGCGAGCGCTCCAATCGTGTTTTGGGTCTGGGCCCACTTTGAATTTCAATCTTCTCCACAGTAAAGCTTTTTTCTCTCTCCTTGTCTTTCTTCTTCTGCATAACAATGTATGCAGTGGGAATTTAATCCAATGTTTCGTTCAAATTGATTTCCCTTTTTGTGACTGAACGTGAGTAGTGAACACTCAACCTCATTAGAGGCACAGGCGCAGATCTGAGAGCCGTTAATCCACTGCTAAAAGGAATGTGTCCAACCTTTGAATAAAACAGCTTTTTTATGATGGCTCTCATTCTGAATAATTTCTTTTATCAACACTTATTACACAATATCAGTTATTTAGTGTTGTTTTTTTTGCAAGCGTCTCTAAAATGATAATTAGCTTAGCTTGTTGCTCCCAGTTCCTACAAGTTCAAAATCCGAAAGCTAAGCCCAAGACAGAAGAGATAAATAGTTCTACATACACAACAACAGATTGCGCCACAGTAAGAATATTCAGAAATTGAAGCACCAAAAAAAAAAAAAGCAAACCCATGTCCTTCACGTGAATACGTTGTGTGATGAACATCTGATGTAATTCTCATGCTGAAGGTTGTGTGTGGATCCACCAAATGTTTGGGAGAAGACTGATCCTGGCTGTGGAGCTCTGACCTCCAGCTGCTGTAAACTCACCCCCCCTGCCAGCCAAACGCAGACTCTCATTTATAATCTATTATTTATAATGAAGAGCCAAAGACGAAGACTGGGAAAGGCAGATAACTTCGCTTTTCCCCCACCCGCCCCCCAAATCCCGCATTACTATTATCCAGAGGCCATTGTATAAGAAAACAAATGGAATGATTGCCTTTTGTTGTATAACAGGAGGGAGAATTTTGTATTCTGTGCAGAATTTGAATGTGGATGTATCATTCAAAGGCACACCAGCTATGACTGCCGGTTGCATTGTGCAAATAATGCATGGGAGGGATCAAATTAAAATTTATCAGCTCAGGGTGGGAATCCATCTCCAAATCTATTTCCTGCAGATGAAAAATTAAAAAGGTAAAGGGGAGAACATGTTTCCATTCTGGTGTTAATTTGCTCTGTCACCCCCTTCTTGTTTTTCGATCGATTCAGGCCAAGTCTTGTCTGCAGTCAGTCTGTGTGACAGAGGTGGCTCTTTATTTGCCCCTGGAAAGAGTAAATGTTACCTGAACCATAGCTGGAAAATTCCTTCACCCCTTAAATCCAAGATATAATCCTGTACATGATTTTGTGGGACCAGCTAGACCAGACTCCATTGAATATATCTGATTTTTATAATACGTTCATATTAAAACATAAGCAGAAACACTGAAACACCTCAGCAAAGAGGAAGTTGATAAATGTCCACTCTAGTTGTAATAATCAATGCATCATTATCAATTTACAGTTGGTAATTGTTTACTGAGCGCCCAGACAATTTTCTAATTTCACATTCACAGATGATAAACTATTACAAGAAACCCTCTGCTTGTTGGACTCTGTGAATTAGTGAAGTAATAATCCAATTCACTGAACAAGGCCGACAAACGTGCCCTTTTATTGTCTTTGTAATATACAGTACTTAACAGCAAGTTGTGCCTCTCCCTGTATCTTCGTAAAGTGGTATTTTCTTGGGTGCCCATTTCACACCGTATTTCACACAAAACACACACAAGCTGGAGGGACGAGGGATCAACGCCTTGTCAAGCCAGGCCCCAATTTGAAAAATCGCAGGAGACGTGAGAGACTTGACATGCTGAGAGGAGCCCTGTTGGGCTGATGGTGTCGCTACACGAGCTGCTGGGTGGGGGGAGAGAGCGGGGGCATGTCTACATCTCTTAGCTGCCCCTGACTCCATAAAGACACGCTGGGCAGCAAACTACCTCATTACCACCGGAAGGTCTGCAAAACTTCCAAAGGACAGACCACTTAGGTTTTAAGACAAAGCACAGATGGAGGCTGTGTGTCTTCAGTCTGACTAGGAAATAGATGGAGAGTCTGAGCTACAGCTAGTCCTCAACCTACGAACACAATTGGTCACGAAAGGCTGTTCGTAAGCCGAATTGTTTGCAAGTCATTATTTGTTGAATTTCAATCTACAGACTAATCACCATTTGGGGTCATTTAAATGTCATTACTACTCTAAATACTAAAATACTCCCTAAGACTACTGTACTCTAAATAAAAGTAAGATCCCCTCAGACTGACCAAAAACAGCTACAGACATAAAACAACACATAATAAAGTAAAATCCTGTAGTACCGTAATGTAACTAACATCTCTACCTCTGCCGATTGAATTTCCTCCTGGGGGGTCTAGAGGCTAAGCCCAGCTTTACTCCACTGAGGTGTTCCACCACACTGACGTGAATGACGCGCTGATGTCACTTCCTGCTCATAAAAAGGCAGACAAGCCCCTTTTATGTTTGATGACTGTTTGATTTCATGAAGTTTCTCAGTTATCTCGACCAATAGTTAACATCAACTAGCAAAACATTCAGAGTTCAGAGGTCAACGTCGAAAAATGGTCAATGCTTGTGGGGAGAATCCTAACCCAAAAACATTGGTTCCTACGTCATTTAGTTCCTACAGGAGGACAAACCCGTCAGTAATTAATAAAATATAAGCTAGCAGCAGGTAGCGACAGTTTCTTACAGGTAGTCCAGAGTCTACATTACTGCTCTTTCAACCTGACCTGACCTGTCTTCAGTCTCCACGTTGGTGAACGTCTCCATTGTGGGTTCGTTTCCTGCTCAGACGTTGGCAGAGACCTGCACTGAAGGACAGGTTTAGACTGATGTAAGAGGAAAGCTGATCAGAGGGGGGAACTACAGTAGTCGGACATGGCTTCATACAAATGTTTGTAAGTCAAACGTTTGTATGTTGAGGACTACGTGTGTTATAAATAATAGCGATAAATAATGGTTTCCCTGCGGTCCACTGAGGGTTGGTTAGATGGAGTGTTGGTTGAAGGAGGGCTGCTGTTTACCCCCCTGAGGGCGGGATGTGATAGAATGGGGAGTCACTCTGGCTGCCTCATTATGAAACAGTCAGGAACAGGTGAAGACACGCCCAGACAGGTGTCACATGACATCACTCTCTGCTCACACTGGAGGATCACGGCCTGCATATTGCATCATATACTACATGCTTTATTTGCCTGCTGGTTGTTTCAAGATGGTTAACGTGTTATTACAGTTTGAGTTTTATTCCAAACGGTTTGAATAGAACACTATTACATTCAATGACACTTTATAAAAGCCATAGAGTAGATTTCCAGGCTGTGAAAAAGAATGTAAAGCAGTGATTAACTGAGGTATGAGCCATTCGATACCTGACGTTGTGCCGGCGCTGCGCTGCTGTTGTGTAATCACACTGAAGGTCAAGTGCTGAGATTATCAATTACATTTTCATTCTCAGATATCATAGTGTAGATATTTTAAATGGTGATTCATCTTCATGAGTGAAAGAATAGATACCGCTGACATCAGCAGTCATTGGTTCATTTTTATAATTTTTCTGAACTTTTTTGTAGCAGCAGCTATGTGAATTTCTGTTTGTGAAAAATGCACGCTCAAAGAATTTAAAATACCAAGTTGTTACTCTCATAATGCTGTCAGGAAATTAAAAAACTACATTAGAAAATACCCTAAAATGCAAATGTGTTCACACTGTACTGTTTGTAATGTTTGTGCATAAATAGCTGAAGCGCGCACAAATACTGGCATATTGTTTCACCTTAACACAGGTAAACTGGACCACATATTTGAAGATATGTAATAATGAATATTTTTAAACCCAAAACGAGGCCTCTGCATTTTATTCTGATGAAGGGATAAAAACTTCTGCTCATCTATTTGGGATTAGCAGGCACATAAATCACAGTGACCAGCCCATTGTGTTCCATCTGACGGCTGTCGGTGGGACGCACGAGGCGTTTAAATGGAAATTAAATTTCTCAGTATGATTGCAGACCTTTTCATGTTACTGTTTCCAATGAGAAAATTCAGTGGTATCAGATGTGGATAAACTGACATCTAATGTGCAATAAAATCTAATCAGAACTGGCTGTTAATCTGATTTATATTCCGAGTTGAATATTACATTATGTGATGAAAGCTGAATGTCTAACTGTAGCCTGCATGCAGTGCACGAGTAGCTCATTGCTTTCTGGCAAGACGCAAATAAACTTTTCGTCTCCCCAAACAACTGAGCACTCCTGCCATGCAAGACACATGCCACAGCCTATACTATATGCACATAGTAATTGGCACACCCTCCAAGCGCTTTCAAATCAGGCAAAATTAGCAGCATGCTGCCGCTTCTGACAGATATGAGCCTTTCAATCCACTTCCCAACTGAGTGGAGGCGCTTTCTGTGTCTTAATTACCTCACATTTGGCACGGCGCTCTGCAGAGCTAGCAGAGCCACGGGGAGATGGGGAGTCAGCTGAGACACTTAGACAGTGGTTGGTGACACAAACCAGGGGAGGATGCTGTGGAGAAAAGACTCCCAGCTTGCATGCCTCAGATGACAGAAGTGGTGGTGGAGATCCCCGAGGATGAGCAGAAGAAAGAGAAAGAGTGAGCTGAAGGGAGTACTTCTCTCAGACACATATGGCAGAATTGAAGCATCGGTATGCTGACAAAAAACATAAGATTCCGTGTCATCCCCTCCATCAGTCTGTGGGCCTCTCTGTGAAACATATCTGTGTGTCTAAATACCTTGTTCTCATATTTTCGTCAAAATAATAATAATAAATCATTAAATACAAGAATTTGACAATAAGATTACTTCGACATGATTGTGTTCCGGGGGAGGAGGGGTGAATATTTTGTTCCACTAATGATGTAGGTATTGAATTTAAATTGTCACAATACTGCTGTAGGCTGCCACTAATAATAAAAATCCCATCACTTCTAACAACTTAACAGTCCGTTTACCAGCTGGGGGCAGCAGTTGATTTAAGTCTCCGTGACGTACTTCACTTTTTCTGTAACCACAGTGTGATAAACAGAAAGCCGACATCACTGGACTATCAGTGAGTCTTGATGTTAACAGCTACAGTTAGCAGTGACGAGAAACTACACAGCCTCTGGTTAATCAGGCTAAATTCAGCAGGCTTTGAATTAACATACATTGTGCTAAAGCTAACTAGCTTTGGCAGAACATAAACTTAACAGTGCGACGGTCTGAGGTACCGAATGTCTATGCACACTGTTAGCATCAGTGACTAATGATAGTGTGGGCACTAAGTGGAAATGTAAACGGATAAAATAATGTTTTATGTTATACAGTGGGACAAAATCTGACAATTTCAGTAATTAAGAAATTTTATAGATAATGTTACATATGAACACAATTGTTTGTATGTTGAGGACTACATGGTCACATTCACACTGACTCTGGCTTATCTGCCACTCTGTCTCTCTTTCTCTTACCCTGTCCTGATCTTTATTTTATTTTTTCTCCACCCAATTGGTCGAGGCGGATGGCTGCCCAAAAGAGTCTGGGTCCTGTCTGGAGTTTCTTCCTCAACGAGGGAGTTTTCCCCCACCGCTGTCGTTTATGCTTTGGAGGGTTCAGTTGGGTTTTTCTGTCTGTTTTAAAATGTCTGTTGATGTGATTGATTGATTACGAGAGGTTGTTGGTCGAGTAGTTTGTTAGTCGTTTTTTTTAAATTAAATTTCAACTTTAATTGCCATTTGTGGTCATTCAAATTCTATTCTCTAAATATGAAAGTGCTATTCCATAATATTTTACTAGAAATACAGGAAGAGGTCGTTTGGAGATAAGTCGTTCTCTATTTTTTGCTTTTCAAACAAGAAACACGGAAAAATAAAAATCAAGTTTACGTCCATTCACTCGATATTACGTCCATCCACCAGAAACATTGGACTCTTGCAATCACTAGAAAACCGTTAACTGCACATATGTTACTGTACAATAACTAAGAATAAAAACACATTGTTTTTATATTGTTGAGAAGAAGAAAACATGAAGTGGAGGAGGAGGGAGGAGTTATTGTTGGTCAGAGGCAGAGTTGTCATCAGAGAGATGGTCACCACGACCACTGTCCTCACTAGCCTTTGCTTTATCATCACGATAAACAGTAAAGAATCCAAGGTAGAAGCCTGACGCTCTGAGATGCTAACAGAGACAACAACAAACAACAAGAGGGGGAGACGGGTGTTGGAGCTGCATGAACGCAGTGGTGCTGCCCCCATGGGGGTTGTTGCAGAAAGGAGAACTTCAGGATAATAGTCGGATATGACGGCGTGCGTTTGTTTACGTCTACGAATGTTCATAAGTTGAATGTGAGTTGAGGCCTGCCTCTGCTTCTATGAATGTGATTAACATCTGAGTAGAGCAGAACATCCTCATTCGGTTTCTGACTAAAATTAAATATTGTCAAAGTCTGCAACTATATCTTGTGCTCTAATAAATAATAAATACTTCTATTCCTGATTATGCTATATTATATCCTGTATCTCCTGTATAGGCTTGCAATATAAAGATACAGAGGATGCTACATATGCGGATACACACAATTTGGCACGAGTGTACACACAGTGGTGTACACGCTCCTGCTGATTAGGTGACTGAAGCATAGATTATGTTACCACATTTAACACAATACCTGTTCAACTCCAGTCACTAACATACAGCCTACTATGTAATCAGTATCCTGCATACATCCCACTAAAGGAGATGATTAAGTATGCCATTAGCTGGACACAAGTACGCTCGAGCCAGCCAGCGATCCAGTTGCCAGGGGGCTTATCTACCCAGAAAGCACTGGAAGAGCCGCTCAGCACAGGACGCACTGAAATAGGTTTTCAGTTCACCATCAGTGTTGACTTTTGTTAATGAAAACTATGGCAAAAATGGGGAAACGTGAGCACACCAACAAGTAATGTGTGGGTGAAAAAAAAAATACAGTATATATTTCATATATATATATATATATATATAATTTTTGTATATATTTTCCACCAAAACACACACATATATATACAGTATATCTAGGTTTTTTCCTAGATTGCAATCCAGATATTAAGCTCAATAGATGGAGCGTGTGCTGCAGTTTCATTTCCTGTTCTGCACCATCTGATTTGGGCAAATCACCCACTTCTTCAGCGGCTGTGATGGGCATAGGTGTGTGCAGTAGAACTATGTTCACTGTATGCACCATGCAGGGTGAAAGCAGTGAAAACCGCACTGAAGTAAAAAGGCAAAAGACTGAGGGAACCCTTTGAAGCTGGTTCCTTTGACATGAGCCTCAGCGTAGTTGGACCTCACATTTTATTCATTTATTTTATTTAATGCACTTTAGTGATACCAAAAGGGAAATTAAAAGACAATCACAACATGTTCCATGTCTGAATTTATTCTTTACTTTGACATCATCCAAGCAGACACATTCTGCAAAGCTGCATTCTTCATCATCCATCCATCCCAGCTGACATTGTGCCGTTTGTCACGATGCTACATGGACTCACAAATAAACCTTTCACACCTCCAGGCCCTTGAGAGGCACCATGTGACCTCTGATGCAGCAAGAACCTGGACAGAACTCACGTAGGGAGAACGCGTAAGTCACAAACAAAGATTTACAATGTTAGGCAGGGACCACCATCACTTAGACCCCCTTAAATCTCTTTTCAGACTCTATATCAGCAGAAATTAGTGGAAATCCTCTGTTGAAGCTAATTCCATTGCAGTAGAAATCTAAAATTTAAGAGCAAAGTGCACTCCTTTTACCTAAGCAATTTTCAACCAGTCTTCTCTGAGTTGGTTGTGGAAAAGCACAAAAGGACCAGAGAGAGAATTGACTCCTGCAACCGTGGGCAATGAACCGCAAAGGCTGACAGCGGAGCGCTGAAGGTGTTGGTTTAAAAAAATGTTCCTGTATCCGCGGTACAACACTCTGCCAGCCAAACCCATGTCTGCATGCTCACTCCTTTAATTATGGTAGTCAGCTTATTGTGGGCAAACCATGCATGGGTAGCAGCGACATGACACTGATGGGAGATACAGCGTGGTCGCCCATTGCTGGTGGATGAATAGAAGCTGTGTCAACCGTGTCTACTGGTTTAGAAGCTTTTTTTGGCTCCTGAGGACACGCAGTCAGGCTTTTTGTTGTATTCCATCATGAATAGTTTCTGTCCATTATAAACCGCACAAAGTAGGCCGGCCTCCACTTTGGTTGTGCTCCTTTCACTAAACTGCCTCTATTCCCCTGATGTGGCATCGATCCGTCTACGCAGAGCATTGTCTGTGGCAGTCTGACCAGCGCCATCAATATTGCATCAGCTTCGCTCTAAACAGCTCAGAACTATTTTGCAGTTCATCTCCTGAGAAGTAATAAAATTCTTGCCTGTCTTCATTCCCTGGGTGAGGAGCTCAAATCACCCCATGGCTCTATTTTGTACACCAGAGAACAATATCATTCAGATACTCCCTTTATGTTCCAAGAGGTAGGGTTAGGAAATTATACTCATGGGCAGTGCAGAAAGTGACTTCTGCATTATTAAACGCCTCAAACATTAATTAGTAAACTCTGTTAATTAGTATTTGGTCCTTACATCACCCAGAATAGGCCGTTCCCATAGAATTAAATGCGTAAGTGAGTCAATATTTGCTTGCTAGAGGTTGAGTTATTTCTAGAATTACTTCTGAGTGCTTCTACCCGTCTAAGCAGTGTGAGGAGTTGAAGGCATTCTATTCCATCCTCTGGAACGCAGTCAGACCTGATTTTGGCCCAAACCCCTGACGTTTTCATTGTTCCTTTCTTCAGCTCTCCCAAGACCAACATGGTTCATTTGGCAGACACAGCAATCTGGGGAGGCATGAAGATATTAAATTAAACCAGGAGGAATCAGCCATGCAGCTGCCACAGAACCTCCTGGGAAATTTAGTAAAATATGGAAAGTGTTTCCACAGGATCATATTCATGGTGCTGGCGGCTCATTGACTAGAAGTATTTTAGTTAGCTCATTAGCCTTTTAGCTACAACTGATTGTGGAGACCTTGGTGGTTTTACGGCTATGCTGACGTTATACTATCTGCTTTTTAATTAATGCCCTGAAAAGATCTCAGAACCCACAACGTGTGCTGTTAGGACACAGAATGGAATTTTATAATGATCCATGTACAGTGAAGTCACCTGACAGACTTCATGTCCCAACTAGTTGTTAGGTGGAGAAATTGGATCAACCAATAAGGCCTGTTTCTGAGAGTGTTCCTAAAAAATGTCTTGTCCACTGAAGAGATTTAAAACCAGTAGGTTTCAAAGGAGTATTTGATTAAAAATAAAAAATAAAAAAAGAACTGAAGGATATACAATTGTTTATGAAGAATAAACAGTCTGTACCCTAAATCCCCATCATTTAATAAACCTTTTAATCATGTCAATAAATTTGCTCTACTTGAGTTTGATCTATCCAAACCAAAAATACATTGTTGTTCTATTTCAGCACCATCCAACATGGTATGGATGGTTAGAGCTATTTATTTCATATGCGTGTGTGAGTGACGTTCTTATGTTGGAGAATGTTTTATAAAGTTTTGTTGTTGGACTTTTGGAATCTGATCATTTCAAACTATGCCAGTGTTGAACTCCTGTTGATACAGTCCTGCCAAATGGTGTTGAGGTAATAATTTGAAAATCTCTTTCTTTCTTCACACCAAAGATAACCAAAACCACGTCATGTTTTATGAAACTTCACAACATTTTAGAATTTTAATAAGGTATTAAAGGACTCTATTAAAGGTTCCAGCAGAGCATCTCATTGTCTCCATCATGCCATCACACCAAACAGCACTGATCCTCTGACACCATGAAAACTTGGCTCTAGTATCAGTATCAATAATAATTTCATAGAAATTTTCATGTGTTAAATGTCATGTTCTTGACAAATCCTCAGTATCCCAAATCTTTACAGGGTTGATCTCTATGTCTGCTCTGTCTGATCACAAACAGGGATGAAGTCAAGGTCGGCACTGACATATTCCTCCCAAATTACCTTTGTCAGGTAACACAATGACTTCCAGGAGACTTCCAGAATGTGAGTGATATTTGTAAAAGTCCCCAGCCTCCTCATAAATAGCCTGACTGCTATCTGTCCTTCATGACTCCCATTCCCCTGGCAAAGCTGATTGATAGGAATGCACATAATCCATTATTTTTGGCTCATTGATTGAGTCTGCCAATCAGAGATCAGTGTTGTCGCAGAGGTAACCGGACCCTCCTATGAGACGGGCCCGAGCAGAGGTGTCAGCCGCCGTCCTGCTAATCACCCTGTGCTGTGAGTAATGGCTTTAAAAGCAATCACAGGGGAAATGTATCATCTCTACAGAGCCTCCATCTATCAATCTGACTCTCATTTGACTCATTCCAAACTCATGCCAACGTGAAATATAACACGTTTATAACACGGCAGAGGAAGCAGGTTGACCCTGGAGCTGCACAATGTAATAATTAAATACGCTCATACAAAGACTGATTGTATTGCATGCATTTGTGTGTGTGTGTGTGTGTGCTGCACGTTTCTGAATCTTCTGTAAATATTTCTTGCTTTACTCAAGTCCATAATTTCGATACTTCACCAATTTATACGCAGTTATTTTCCACTTCAGTCATATTCCGTTTTTTGCTACCAACAGGGTAATGTTGGAATAAAAAAATAATGCCTCTTGCACCATCAAAAAACTATTTATCAGAGAGTCGGATGAGTTGCGTTCATGCTTGTGGCTACAAGCAGGTGTCCTCACCTCACCAGCCCTTTAGCATCATGAAGGGGAACGGAAGTAATACGTTTTTCCTCTGCAACCACAGGAGTCCTCAGTCCCATCACCTTGGAGCCGGGTCGGTTCCTGCCCTTTTCTTCAAAGTGTCTCTCATTTTATAGTCCAAAAAGGTGGTATAAAATATTGCATAAAGAGATCTATGTTTGTAAAACGGTGACAGAGTTGGAATAAATACTGTAGACGGCAGCGTCTTTCAAGGGTCCTTGACCCAAACGTATTCAGAAGAGGAGAAATGTTTTTTGCACATCCAATAAATACAATATTTGTCATTCTGAAATTGTTGCTGCATCATTCTGGTTTTCATTCAACAAGGATCATTACTTAATTAAATAGAAGAAAGGCGTTGTTGGATATCTCCTCTGTCTCGCACGGAGACTCATCTTCTGAGTTGCTCACGTAGGGTAATGATCACACACAGCTTCAGCAAATTAGCCCATACCCATAAAAAAATGTCTCGATACATGAATACACTCGCACTAAACCTTGACCTGCTTTGTATACCTGAATCTTTTTATGTGGATTGAGTGACACTTTTTCAATTGACATACAACGCAAGAAAAAGCATATTTTAATTAACACTTATAAAAAAAAAAGGTTTCTCACAGTAGTTCAGTAGTAGTTCATGAGCTAAGAGCAGATAGTTTTTGGAACAGTTTAGTTGAGTGTTCCATTGACTTCAGATGCAATTAACTTGTTTTATTTGATCAAATTCCCACATGTTTGCTTCTTAAACATATTTGTTCATTTTCTTTATCCTGATAGTGACTCACAAACCTTCACTAGATGGTATTATTTTCCTACTTTGAAAGCCTAGCAGCTGTAGAGTCACAAGAATTTAAAAAACATGCCATTATACATTATACATTATACACATGCTAACATGTCTATAATGGCAATTTAAGCTGATTTAGGCCGATACATCTCATATCAGTAATGTGGGCTAACACGTTGTCTTGCTGCTAGAAAACCACATTAAACCTTCTTAATCTGATTCCTTCCTTCAGAAGAACACAACATATAACCTCACCAGTGTGTTCAGAGCACTAGTACACAGACTAGTGAGGTGTATGTGAACGGTAACATCAAAAAGCACACACACATAAAAAGCAAAAGGTTTATTTAGCTGTGAGATCCAATCATGATGAAATATTAAAATGCGTACATATGGTGCCATAAAACCAGCTCCCTCCGGTCTGATCTGGCAAGCAACAAAATTAATCACAATTGCTGTGATCAGTGCGACTGATGTGACTACTGGCACTTTTGTGAAATGTTAATAAAGCCATATTGAATGGTGCACTATTCTCGGTAGGGAGTCTGCAGCCTGTGGCTGCTCACTAAATCTCAATGACTTCATTAAGTCATTACCATGAGTCACGGCATGCAGCGCCAACAGCAATTACAACATGACAGAGAAGAGCAGTGTCCTTGGGCCACTATTCTGTTAATGAGACTGATACGCTTTACTAGATTCAGCAGGATGATTGACACATCAATAGGAACAGAGGTGGATTAGATGGACTCGATCAATATTCAGATTTGTCTTACTCACACCTCGTTGCTGAAGCTAAATGTGCACACCTTGTCAAGTGCTGTTGATTTTTTCTGCCCCAGGCTGCAGCGGTGTGCAGATATCAATGTCCTTTCACGTTTATTAATATGACATTCCCGTGTGGATTAATTTTAATTTCCAGTGCTTAAAAATGACTTCTTGTTTTTTTTAAATGACAACTGAAAAATTACCAGGAATTAAACAAAGTGGGAGCTCTTGAAAAAAAAAATACTAAAGGCCATGAAAGGTCAAAAAAGATTTTCCCAGTCCATCGGAGACTGGTTAATATTCATTCACTTCCTTTGTCTTTTTATTCTTTATCCAACCAGGAGGTCAGAGGAGGAGGAAAAACCATAACTTTCAATGAATATGTCACTGCTTTAATTCAGCTCTCCTCTGTCTTTTGTAGAAACACATTTCTATTCATGAAGCCAATCCTCCGTAGTCATGACACTGCATACTTATGTTTCTTTTGTAAAACTCCAGCAAAATTGTAATTAAATTGCAACTGTGAGCTACTGTCCCCTATGCAGACTTAAAGAAGCCTTTATCTTAGCAAATGACTGACAGTTGATTATGAAAAACTCGTGCCTTTTTTTCCTCCTTTGTGAAGACAGTCCACCCACACCTCCTGCTTTTGTGCACACCATTGCTGAGTCTCTATTGTTAATGAGTTTAGAATTAACTCGCTGTAATGATTGGAGCCTGAAGCCCCCGCTGCGCCTGATTGTGCTGCTGAATGGAGGAGTGGAGGAGTAATGTATGGATGAATGTGCAGGTGTGTGTGTGTGTGTGTGTGTGTGTGTGTGTGTGTGTGTGTGTGTGTGTGTGTGTGTGTGTTGCTCACTCGCTTGTAAATATGCATGCGCTGTCAGGACAGGGAGAGTTGTTCCTGGGACCGTTCACGCCTCAGCGCTCATTGCTGCTGCACAGCCTGACATCAGGTGTGATCCTGTTGCTGTTCATCTGCTTCAGATCGCTCTCATTGTGGTTTTTAATGTCAGGCAGACATGAGGAAGTAAAGATTTGACCTCAATCAGCCTCATCAAGACGTTTGTCCAACTAATCTATTAAACTTAGAATTTGTACGTTTAAGCTCGTTTCTTTTTTAAATATTGAAACCCTGTGGATGGATGGATGGAATCATTAATTAAACTAATGTTTTCTTGCCCCCTTGACGGCGAGTGAAGGAAAGTGTGAAGACTTTTTGCATTGATTCCTGTGATTGAGCCAAAAAGTTGATTGTGTTCCTTTGCATTCAGCGGTTACTCAACATGTTCAACATGAAATCTGAAATATTTCCACTTGGTCCTGAGGTCTTTTACAAACATCATAGTGAAAATATTGAGAAATGAAATGGTTTGATATTGAGATTAGACTATAGTCGCAGATGATCTCCATGGAACAATCAATACCACGTAACCTGATTGATTAGCAGTCACTTCCTTCATGATATTCCTATATAACACTGCTGATTGGTTAAACAAGTTAAGGAGGGTTTTTTTCTTGAGGTCTTACAGTAAACAATTCAATGTGAATTTTGACTGATGAAGAGCCAATGCAAAGTGATCTTTTAATGGTGCACATTGAGATATGTAGACTCCTCCCACTGGAACTGTTCTCCTCAATCCATTTGGAAGACATTTATTATTTACATTAAAAAACCTGAAGATTGTTGCTTATATGCTAACAAATGAAACTAATCCAATGTTTGACGGTTGTCTAGAACTTGTCAGTCCCTGTTTCTCAAAGTCCTCAACAACTAAGTAGAGCTGAATGGGCTGACTATGACAGAACCGTCTCTTCCTCTCAGCTTCCGTTTAATTTAACTGTCTTTGCTTCCTGACACAAGCAAGAAAAACAATTCAATTACTGCATTTACATGCTTTTTCAGCATAAAACAGCAATCTGATGTTGGCTTTTAGGAATCTTGGTGAAGAGTTACTCACATTGTGCAGATCTATCGACTTTATTTCACGATCCTACGATCCTGAAGTCATCTGACAAAGGACCGCAGTTCACCTCAACTAAAACACACTCCTGGTGTCGTCAGATTTCTCCACTGTAGAAGTCATTTTTGAACAAAGTCAGCAGAGAAACAGAGGAACGCTACTGAGATGTGTTCAAAAGAAAAGACAGCTCATTTACTCTCTGCTATAGGAAGAGAAGCACATTCCAGTTATTCTGACATGGTCTGGTTGATATGTTGTGCCTTGATAATTAAGGTGCAGATCAGAAGACTTGTGTGTGAACGCCGCCTTATGTCACCAGAAAGATGGAAGCTTCTCTCCGGTCATCCTTGGAGAGTCACATTCAGATATTGCAGCATGTGGCGACTCAAAAGGCAAATTTAATAGACAGAAACTGAGCAATTAAAAACAATTAAATGACTAATGGAGCCTATAAATCTCCTCACATGTCCGTGTCAAAGTATTGTATTTAATGCTGGCGCCCTGCTGGGGATGAACCACGAGGATATGACTTATAATTTAAGCAAAGGTCACAACATCTAAATGGGGTCTGAAAGGTTAGCTGTACACCAGCGCTTAGCAAATAATGAATACTAAGTCCACTGTGGAGCCGCAGTGTCCCTCCTCGTGTCCCCCCGACCTGCAGCAGAGTTCTCCATGTGACCCGGTGGACAGACCAGATATCCTTCTTGGTATTAAAACAGCATTTTCTACTTTGATCATCCTGCAGTGTGTGAAGCACTGAAATAAGACTCTCCTCTTCCTCATGGAATGGTTGCTCTCACTCCGTCTCCTAATCATTCCCTGCTCTGCTCAACCCGGCTCTATCTGCCCTTTGGGGGGGTTGCTGGATGAGATGGAGAGTTAATGAAGAAAGCTTTTCTCCTGCCCTGAGAGAATACCGGTAAACTCTGGTGACATTGTGCTCTTTAGTCAGTCGTCTCTCACGCTTTATCCATGAATTTGTTCGGCATTATACGATATTACTTTTTTTCCCCCTTTCAAGCCAAAGATAATAGATTTTAAAGAAGCATAAACACAAAGGGTGGCAGATACGTTTGCTCCCGACCGATCCAAAAACATCCCTCTCCTGCATGCATCTGATTTCACATCTTTTTGCTCTCAGGCGCACGCACGCACACACACACACACACACACACACACACACACACACACACACACACACACACACACACACACACACACACACACACACACACACACTCATTAGTGAACTTGTCTTTGTAAACTGCAAGTGAGATGCAACATTGTCAAAGAACCATTTAAGATGCTATCATCTAATATGGAGGCTTATGTGGGCTGGTGCTGGAAGCCTGGTTATGTAAGCAGCTTTCTCAGGGACTGATAGCAATCCAACACACCCAGCAGGGGAGCGGTGATGTGTGTGTGTGTGTGTGTGTAGGGTGAGGGGTGGGGGTGTGAAATAAGCAACACACTCAGTGCTCTACATAATACTGCACAGTGTTTTGTCACAGGTACAGAATCAGACACAGTTTTGTTAATATGCTAATGTACCGTGATTAGGAAAGCCAGAAACTGAGCGCCCCCCCCCCCCACACACACACACCCGCCAGTCGGGCGCTGATTGAAGGAAATCAACATTTGGGGTGACGGATGAGACAGAAATGCACGTTTTGAAATTCAAAACTTAAAGGTCAAAGTAGACACTGAGGTGATTGTCCCCCCCCCCCCGACATTCTCATTCTGTGGGTGTCAGAGAGCATCACTGCTCTTTCCTCTGCGTCTCATTCAGACCTACGAGGTCCTCCTGTGAGTCTGGAGGAGACGCATCAGCCTCAGATGGGAGACGTCCCACCAGGAGGGGACCAGAGGAAACCCACTTCGTGGTGTGTTTTAATGAGTGGCTGGAGATGGGGGCTGACTGGTGGGCCTTTCTTCCAGACCTGATCCCTCACTTCCTGTGGGGGTGTTTTTTTGTGTTACCCAACACATGAGCTAACTGAAGTATGCTTTTTCTTTTTCAATCACAAATAAGTTCCCTGTGTTTAAATACTGACTGTTTTACTTCAAAAGAAATCACGCCCACCCCTTATGACGAACAGCTGAGGTTGTGCTTCCACATATTTGGTCCAGTTGTTGTCATGCCAACACTGACGAGTCGATTCCTGACTCATTTAATGTGTGGAGCTCCATTGTTACAGGAAAACAGCTGGAAACAAAAAGGTCCCGAACAAAGAAGGGAAAATGATTTATTTCCCATATAATTGTATCCATCCGCCAAAACTGGTGAAGAAGTAGATCCGGTCTCAGCTGATGTTGTATCCATCCACCAACTAGCAGCGGTGACCCGAGGCATGGATTTTCCAACAAAGATATGGACAGTGACGGGTAGTATCGCAATAAGTTGCATGTGAAACAGTTCGTATATCGAGGTACTTCTGTATAGTATTTTTATATCGAATATTTAATAATAAAATTATGATATAGAAGCAAAAGGCACATCCCTGCATCTTTGATGCACATTTTTTGACAGGGACACACAATCATCAGATAACGTGCGTCCCTGGGACACAAGCTTTAAATACCTACAATAAAAAAAAAATCAATATTGGGGGGAAACGAACTTCTATTCAACAAAAACATTCACAATTTATCCATTTCTCCGCATACATTTCGAACCTGGAAATCCCCGTTATGTTTAGATCTCACTCGAGTTTTCTCGTCACGAGACTCACCTGAGGGATTCAGCCTTACTAAAATGGACCAAATGAGTGCTTTCTTGAATAAAAAACAGTCAAAACTTAATGAAGAGACAGATGTTACTGTGGATATTGCGGATAGATGCAGAAGAAGCCAAGTGAAAACTGGCAAAAGCCCGAACATTTGTACCGCATTGGACGCGATGGGTGAGGCATGACTAAATGTCAGCACCAAAGAAAAATAATGAGGGTGCAGCTCACAAAAATGTGTGTTGGGAAGGTTCTTTTAGCTGGGTTCAGTGTCCACAGGAGAATATATGAATTAAAGGAAAGAAAACTATTGAGTGAAAAGAAAAAGTGGAAAAAACTATTACATCTTTATTTCTAAAACTTTTTTTTTTTTTAATGACCTCCAGGCTTTGATGAAAATAATATATTATTTTACTCTTTTTAGTCCTAAACAGTTATGAAGTTGTGAAATAATTGGAACTAAATTTGTTTAGTTTTTATATTGTACTATTGGCTAAACTCAATCCGTGCATACGCTTCTACCGTATACTCTGTTATTACTTTTGGGATGCATAAACGTCATGTTGGGATGCACAATTTTTTTTAAGCGCATCCCAGGGATGCACTACTTCCTGGAGATAAACTCTGGTTCATTGGAACCCTGTGCCAGTAAATGTTTGTGCTAACAGCAGGTTTGCATTCTATGAAAGCTCAGAATTATCACATCAATATGATTCATTTGTGGGAATGAATTAATGATCAGTTTGTTTGAATGTGGTTTCAGCTCCCAGGCTCTGGAGCGGAATGCATCGGCACAATTAGCCCACATGATTTGTGAGCTCCTATATGCATTACATTGTGTCTTAGTATTAACTGCTACGTTAAGTCTTACAGTCATAGCCTCACCAATAAAATAGCATTTAGCTTTATTGCAGCATTGATCAGTGTGGCAGCAGGCCCTGGAGTCACTACTCCATCATGCACCCTTAACATCATAGAAATGCCCATTATTATCAGTTGAATTCACAGCGACGGTAGTTACATGACGCCTGGTCAAATCCAACTTTAATCCAGCAGCTTAAAAAAGATTGGAGTGGAATAAAATGGATCTACTCTGTCATCTCTTTAAACAATTGCCCTCATTTTTCTGCCTGAATGTACTTCTTGAATACATAAAAACACCTCTTACCTAGTTCTGGTCTTTATTGTGAACACAGAACGTGAGTCTACATTACTGACTCCAGGAGACGGTCTGCTGCTGTCTCAGGGCCGGTCCTGGTGAGGGTGGCGGAAAACGCATCGAGCCGTTTGTAGAATAAGTTACCTTGGGCGGAAAAAACGGAACAAACATTGTTAAGCGCTGATGGTTGGCACGCCGGTGAGAAAATATTTCCTGTAAGGGGGTGGGTCTCCTCTGCAAGATGTTCACCCACAGTTGTCTTTTCCCTTCATGGTGCAGTCAGGAGTTTCTGCTGTGAGCAGCCAAAAAAGCCTCTGACTACATGTAGGTGTAGCAGTTGACTGCAAAAACAGTCCTGATCCAATTAAAAAAGGCAAGTCAACGCTGTTTACTGTTGACCTGTCGACTGCATGTTATTTGTAGCTCTTCTTACATCATCTCCTCTCCAAAACATGAAATTCCGTCTTCAAAATACTTGACATCTTTACGTGGTAATGAAGTGAAGTGGAATGACTGTTTGTGCAGAGCTGGAGGGAACTGCTGAGTCTTCCTTAGTATTCTGAAACCTTACAGGCTTCTGTTGAATACAACACAACACACATCATAAATATAGTGTGGAGTCAGGAGAACCAGAACAAATGCTGGGGCATCAAGGTTTTCTGTCACATTTTGGTTCAAAATAACCAGAAACACTCAGAAGTGATGTGTTGAAGACCATAAAGGAGCTGCTTTGGTCTTTTGCGGTTCCGATGTCAGGGCTTCTTACCGGTGAATTAACTGCAAACCTGAAGGTTCAACAGCTGCTGATTCTTCTCAGCCTTGGGTTAAGTTCAGCAGGTTCAGTCTGAGGTTACAGGCATGAATGTGCAGCATCCTCATTACCCTCCATGAGGCATCAGATATGGGAGAGAAAGGAAGCCGGGGGATGACAAAGTGTGCCCTCTAGAGAGAACACATATCAATATGTCAGCCTAGCATTACATGTCTGATGGATTTATCAAACCATCAATGTTATTGACTCGCCTAATGCTCAAGGTCATCTTGAAGAAATCTCATGTAGCCCTGGTTAATAGTGGATATGTTAAGAATTTAATATCAGGGGTCTTTCTGTTCCTCTGAGGGGCAATCGGGGCAGATTTCACTGCCAGTGAGTTCAAAACAACCTAAATAAATCTAAAGGGACATGTCGAGCGGTTTTGATCGATACCACATAAGGGAGCTCAGAGTTGCTAATATCAAACTAAAATGAGTTAGTTATTGGATGGTATTTAATATGTTCACACCGCATAATGAAATTCTTCAAACTAAACGTATGAATCGAAGAATGATCACTTGTTTTTGTACTTTACAGGCCAAGACAGGAAGTTATCATGTTTAGTGTGTTCACAAGATACCCATAATAGTCATTTTTGAACATGAATATTGTTTTATTCATCAAATGATGAAGTAAAGTCAAGAAAAGTGACATAAAATCAAACGGAGGCTAAACCGCAGTGTATTCATTAGTGAGTTGTAACATCACTCACGCAGCACCATATTAGACCGCTGCAGCTTCTGCTAATAAATTAGGACTGCAAAATCACAATTGCACTGGATAAAGTGTGTTTTCAAATAAACTTTTGGATTTTGTCACAACAGTTGTGCTGCTTCATGTCTGAAGGTCACACACCGTACTGTAATAAACATTTGAGTTTGTTCAGATTATCGCCAGATTACTGTAGGTTGTTCTAATCAGGAGATTACATATGGTGGTTGGATGTTATTCCACAGTGTGTACCGACAAGCTGCTGGTTTGACAGTTTTGTGTACTTTAGTATTTTAGTACAGAGAATTCCTGTTTGCATATTTCTCTCATAGGGGATTCATGTAAACCTCCTGCTGCTATCTGTGCTCCAGTATGGAAAATCTGCTTCTTTCTCATTGGAGTAGCTGCAACAACACCCCTAGTTCTTATCATGACTGTGCTCTAAATAATAAAGGTTCCTTTGGTCACAGGGTTTAAGGTCAAAAGTTATTTTGCTGTTGTTTGGATCCAGGGAATTCATCCCTGTAGTGGTGCTGTGGTGTGTGGGAGGCAATGAGGAGCTGATGGTAAATCAATAGTGATGGATCAAAGTGCTGCATGGCCGGAGACCCGCGATGTCAAGGCGCTGGAACACTGGTGACTTTTCTTACCTCTGTTTCTTCTCATTATCTTCTCTCTGCTCCTCGTGCCCCAGTTCTGTTTGCATCTTGAAAATAAAACAACAACAACAACAACACTGTTCATATTCAGACGCTGGCATCTCATATATGTGTGTGTGTGTGTGACAGAGAAAGAGGCGACTTGATGATTTGTGTCACGTAGCATCAAATATTGGGAGGATACAATGCAATACAATCAATCATCAATCAATCAATCGGAGCACTGGAATTGCTTTCATTTTCCGACACCCCCTGCTCTGTTTCCACATGTTGTTGAAGTCTGGATTATATAACAGACACGATTCATAAAAATGAAGACTTTGAATTGTTTTCTTGTAAAAGTGTATCAAAGGCTGGTGCATTTCATTCCATCATTGCTTTTCCATTCCAAGACGTTACTGCTTTTCTTTTTGGTGTGTTTTGTGTTCTTTTACCAACTTCTTCAGTAGAATATTCTAATGAGTCACCACTTGGTTGTGTTTTCTAGGAGAAAAACATTGGCCGGTTCGCTCCCAGAGTCACCATGGTAGGGATGGCTGTTCTTTCTTGAAAGGTCAAAGTTGCCTCTAACCACGTCATTTAAGATTTGCCTGATGAACCAATTAATGATCAATAGTGATAATCACAAATAACACGTGATTCCTGATCAGTGTTTGGAGGCACCTTATACCTGAAGTCTTGATTGTAGTGCAGTGCCTTCCCATTGACCTCTGTCTATATCTAACATGTGTTTTCCCCTTGTTCTTTAGCTCTGTGTCGTGTGTGTGTGTGTGTGTGTGTGTGTTCAGTCCAGTCTGTCTGTGCTGGTTCTAAGTGGTTCTAGGGATGGAACGGTACATGCAATTCAAGTTTTAAGTTGAAAAACAGGAAAACAACAGCAGCCTTGTGACTGTTTGTATCCTGTATGTATTGTAGTAACATCTGTCTATCTGATGTTAGCGCACTGCGCCGCTATCTCCAGCCCAGTCTCTGGTGTAATCCCAGTTTGCACTTAGTCCGGTTGGTTTTTGTAGTTTGAGCTGATGGATGAAAATGAACGGGGACTTTTTTGATCAGCATTTATTCAAACACATCAAACAAAACAAAAAGATCAATGTAAATACACACGTGAGTCAAATACATGAGAAAATAAAGTGAAACTCATCAAATCCTTTCTGATTCGTCTTTCCAAAGAGTGAAGCGTTACGCCGATGATAACCCAAAACTCCGATGGTTCTGAGCATCTCAGTTTGTGAGTCTGTGCCAAGTTCCATTCCAGGAAGCTGTGCCGCCTGTAGCGCCAAGGCTAAATGAGCCAATTAGCTAGCCTCAGCCAAATTTATATACCGCAGAAGAAAATATTGTGCAGAAATTTGCATTTGCTCTGCTAATACGCTGCCATGACCTTCACTTCTACTACGAGGAGCTTCGAGACTGTAATAAACAAACATATTGGATAAATGGTATGCTTTCGTGCTTTAGTGTTTCTGTTCTCAGATATATCAGAACATTTTAATTTATAATGTTAACTCAGAATTCTGTCACTGAACATAGATAGACCCCCCCCCTCCAGCAATAATTAATAATTTAAGAGTCATTTTGCGGGTGTAATCCGCCTGAACAATACTGTTTGTCATTTTAGTTACGATCTATGAATCCTGGGGTTAATCCAGCCAGCATGGTCAGACGTGAGACTTTTGATTTTAATGTTAGAAAGAAGGAATTAAGAAATCTGAAATCTGAGCAGTGACCTGAACAGAACAAGGTCTCTGGGTGAATACATATACCGTTACACCCCCGTGTGGTCCTGTTCAGTCAGTGGTGTGGTCCTATGGGCTCGCTTACAAGGAAACATTATGCAGAGGAGGTTTGAGATGCATTAAATGCAAAGGTGTCAAACTCCATCACACAGGGGGCCAAAACTGGAGATGCACACCAGACAGACCTCAAATGTATTGAACTGTCACGTACCTGCAGTGTTACGACCTGAAAAGAATAGAAAAGAACTACTTCTCCTCGGAAAAATAAGTTGTCCATTTGGCCAGGCCCCGAGTTTGACATGTGTGTGTTAAAGTTTTTTGTTTTTAACTGAATGGTCCATTTTAGGTAGTTTTCTAGAGCCTAATTACCAACAAACCCAACCAAACTAGGACGTTCTGTACGCAGAGACCATTCCCTACCTCTTGATGTTTGTTGCAGCTGGCCCACATTTTGTTTTTCATTGTGTTTGTGCCTTAAAAACCAAAGTGGTCTCATTTCACTGTGTTCTAATTCCTGCCTTTTAAAATGTATGTTTTGAACTGTTTCACTGAAGTTTTTTTTCTGTGTTGTCCACTTTGCTGATGTTGAATGTCCTAACCTCTATGGTGTGCGTCGTCTTCGACTGTTCGTCTCAGTGGAGAGGAGGGCTGGTCTATAAAGGCATGGATAAAGGCAGTTTTGATGATGTTACTTCTTTTATTTTAAGAAGACATCAGATAAATCTGTGCTTATCCTTGCTTCAGATATACGGACCCTCCTCTTCCTCCTCTACCTCTTCCTCGCCCTCCACCTCCTCACAAAGGAAGTCTGCTTTTCAACAGCCCTCAAATGGAGTCGGTTGGTATGCCAATCAATTGTTGGGAGAAATGGCTGTTTTTTATGAGTGCTATTCTTAAAATGTGACTTCCAATGAATATGCCATACTGTTACAATTTCTGATTTCCAGGAAAAGATTATTGCCTTCAACCCCACTGAGTCACCTCTGCTTTGTAGAGACAGAATAGAATGAAACCAGACAAGCTCTGTAGGAGCATCAAGAAGTACTACTTCAATAAAATGGATCTCTTATTGCCTTTTAACACACAGGGTCACAGTCGTGTGCACAGGTCCACTGTCCATCACATTTCAAAATGAACTGGATATAAAGTCCACCTCGCTCCGCGCCCTCCCCCGTCTCTGCTGAGACTATCATAACACATTTGTCAAGCTGCAGAGACAGTGACATGTCAGGTAACTACTTGGCCTTTGGTGTCTTGGGGGGGCGATTGTGAGTTATGAGATAAAGAGTGATACTTACTGGGAACATGAACAGACACAACTAGGATTTCATACATCCTCACTGACCAAACGGCAGGAGCTCAGTTTTCTCTTTTTAATCACAGTTTGATCATGTGTAAAAAAAACAAAAACCCAATAAAAAAACAACAAAAAAATCAATTTCCAGTAAATTCCAGCTAATTCAAATTTTATTTCACTTATAAGCATTTAGAATAAAAGGAAGCATCCCTTTGGGAACATTGTGTTATTGACGAGGTGCAAACCGTATAGAAAGTACCTGAAACTGAAAAGTAATGGCTGATAATCCTGGAGTACTGCAGTTATTCTGTTTTTATTATATTTCAGTACTTATTAATGGTTTGTCACTTCAGACATCATTCAATTTTTACTGTTTGTCCATTGATACTCAGTGTTGTTGTTTTTAAACTCTTTTGCAACATAAACAGCAAACAGTTATTTCACTAATGGTTATCTCACATGCACACACAGCTGGAGACAGTTAAAGATGAAAGTTTTATGTGAACATTGCATTTGTATGATTTGAATGACTGATGAGTGATCTGGGCTACCTCCCCTGCACCAATTAGTAAGCATTTAAGTTTCCTAAAAAAAGATTAATGTTCTTTGGGTCTCTGGTGTACAATCGCTCCTCTCACACCTCATATTCGATCTACACACAAACTGATGCCGGCATTTTGCATAACCTTGTAAAAATAAAATGGTAAAACTACACCGAGATGGAAAAATGGTGGATTGATGAAAGCAACAGAAGTAGGTTTAACAAACTAGTTGTGATACGTGTGAATCATGTGACTAAAACATCAAAGGTCGGTGTCTTTTCAATTTTGAAGAAATTGACAACAATCAACCAGAAAATGATCACAAAAATTCATTCACAATTTTATTTAGCCAGTGTTGCTAAATACTGTAAGATTAATCATCATAATTTGTGTATGTGTGTGTGTGTGTGTGTGTGTGTGTGTGTGTGTGTGTGTGTGTGTGTGTGTGTGTGTGTGTGTGTGTGTGTGTGTGTGTTCATCCTCTAATCTGTTTCTGGAGCCTTGAAAGCCGTGATTTATTTTACTTTGTAGATGATGGATTTTTCTGAAACTGTGCAGCTGTTCCAGGCTGATTGTTGATATCAGTAGGTGAGATAGCTGTTGGAGGGGAACACACACAAACACACACATGCACACACACACACACACACACACACACACACACACACACACACACACACACACACACACACACACACACACACACACAGCTCATTATGCTCAGTCTTGTTAAAGTCTTTGCATGTCCCTCACATCTTCCTGCTTTTCCTGGCAGCACGTTTTTTCCACACTGAACCATTTCACTCAGAGGAGATTGAAAGCTGCCACATTGGGATTATAATTATTTTTTTCATAACTGAAATAAAACTGCGTTCTGCTACTCGTGTCCCAACCATCTGATCTGGTCAGCGGTCTTCCCAAAACATTAATCTCAAATTACAAGGAGTACAGGTAAACCTCGGATTACGTCATTAGTCTGTTCCAGGAAATGCAACAAAAATCGAATAAATTCGTCTCCAGGCTAAACTGAAAATAATCATTCCCAGTACTGTACTTTATCCATACTGCATTTTCAATAATATTTTCTTAATATTAATCTATTTGAAGCTTACAAACAATAAAATTTTATATTTTAATATAGTGCAGAAAAACCTCTGTCTCGTCTTTAGCCGCTTCTTCCCAGCTAATAATATATTTTTTGTTCTAATCATGGTACAGTAACATGATGCTATATGCTTTTAATGGTTCACCAGTGATTTTACAATTCCAATATTTGTGGCAGACAAAAAGTCAAAATTTTTTATTCTTATTTGTCTTTTGTATTATTTTTTTAAAAAGAACGACGTATTATCTATAACGATTCCAAAATGACGCAAACCAAAGTATACCTGAAATCCAAAATCCTGAATCTTTGGGATTTTTTTTGTCTCGGAAACTGTGATGCTGAAAAATGATGTACTGATGTTTTGTGTGTTTTGGGGTGCAGCCAAACCGTCATGAATAATTGATAACATTTTGTAGATGACAAGCTGCTGCTGAACAATGGAAAATTCTAATGAAGGAACTCTGTAATCAAATCTTTAATTAGTCTACATGAATTAACGGGTGGATTATTTTTCTTACTCTTTGAACACCTGAAGATATTCTGATTAGTCACATTTTTAGGTTACGATTCCTAAAAATAACTGTGGTAAAATGTACGATTATTGTTGATTGGTTTTATTTGTCTACTCCACGTATTAAGATAAATATTGCACTGATGTTGTCATTTTCCATGTTTAAACCAGAATGTTAAGGATTCATTTAATGCATTTAATGAGATGTTTGGGTCGACCAGTTGAAAATGTTGTCTGAAATGTTTGTTGTTAACACTCAAATGAAAAAAAACTGGGTTGTAATTGAAGCTGATGTGATGGATTTGCTTCTCATCCTCAGTCCTACAGTCACTGGTTGTTAAAGGTGGAGGATCTTGTTCCCAGTCTGTCTCCCAAAGTCATCAAGATAACAGTTTTCTCTCTCTGGGGAGGGTGTTGGAGTCGTTTAGATCTGATTATCATGTCATCTTTATTATGAGTCCCCAATGTGGACAGAAGACTGTAGAACACGTGTCAAACTCGAGGCCTGGGGGCCAAATGTGGGGGGGGCATATCATTTTATGTGGCCCGCGAGAGCATAAAAGATCAGAGTGTCTAAAATAAATGGGTCGAAACTGCTTTGACGAGAAACTACATTTCCCACAATGCAGTAATTCAGCCCATTTTAACTTTTTAACAAAAACTTTATGAACAAAGTTAACGTCCTAACTTGTGTCTGATGTTATTTTTCTTTATTGATTGATAGTTTGATCCTTGATTGATGGAGTTCTGTGGGTTTAATAACCTGACAAATTAAAAGGATTTATGTTAGAACAGAGAAACAAACAAACATGTTTTTTCTGTCTAACTGTAATGTTTGGAACTAGAATCAGTCAGAAATTCAGTTATTTAACATTAAGGAGTAGTTACATTTAGTTACATTACACTGAGTTACATTTATTAGTTACATTAAGGAGTAGTTACATTTAGTTACATTACACTGAGTTACATTTAGTTACATTTATTAGTTACATTAAGGAGTAGTTACATTTAGTTACATTACACTGAGTTACATTTAGTTACATTTATTAGTTACATCAAGGAGTAGTTACATTTAGTTACATTACACTGAGTTACATTTAGTTACATTTATTAGTTACATTAAGGAGTAGTTACATTTAGTTACATTACACTGAGTTACATTTAGTTACATTTATTAGTTACATCTGGCCCTTAGAGGACAGCCGTGATGCTGATGTGGCCCTCAGTGGAAATGAGTTTGACCCCCCCCCCCCCCCCCCTGTTGTCGACCATCTCCACCCTGTTTTCCAGGTGGCTGCTGATTCAATGATTATAATTTGATTTTTAACATCACTGAAAATAATCAGCTAAAATAGTTTTGAATTGCACTCGTGACACTTCTTGTCTGCATTCTCAGTGCCGTCATTTAAATTTGATTTTTAACATATTTACCAGTTAAAGACAACACTGCAGAACATTCTGTAGGTAGATCTAATATCACCAGTATCTATGGTACTATTGTATATACTATATTAGCTGACCAAGAGTTCAAAACTAGAACTACCCCAACCCAGAGCAAACAGAGGCGTTGGACTGAATCCTTATTTTGGGTCCACATGTTGACCTGACGACCCTTCAGTGAGGAATGAGCAGTGGGTGCTGGAATCAGCAGTGCTGTAAGTGTAAATGTGTTATCACTGTGCTGTAATTGGGTCAGACTTAAGCCTCCTGCTCTGCTGGTGAACCCAGTGAGGAGGTGGGGGCTCCTCCTTCCAGGTGCCTAAAGCTTTGTCCCCTACAAACTGAGTGAAGTGTGGCTATTATGGCAGTCAACATTTAGCGATTAAATGTGAACGCTCCCTGTCAGTTGTTAAATGTCAAGCCCCCCATTGGCCTCCCCCCTTTCCCCTGCATTCCGGTGCTAGCGGGGCGGGGCGGGGGGGATGCGGGTGTAGCGCTGTGCTGTCAACAGAACCAGTGGGACAGAGACATCCACATTCATAGTTGTCACACACGTGAACAATGCAGCCTGCCCCCCCCCCCCCCCCCATCGACTCGACACCCCCTCCACCTCCTCTGGGCCTTTCATACCGCCAGTAGCTCCACTTGGCGGGGCTAATGGGATGGCAGGGCTGCTGATTTTAAAGAGGGATGTCATGAGGAGAGCGGAGCAGAGAGCTGAGGTTGGCTAATAGATTCTGGGGTGGGGGGGTGGGGGGGTGGAGTGATGGTGATCACTGGCCCATGTTGCCATATCTCTCCCTTTTCATCCCACTGCTCCACATATCCTCGTCTCTCATACTTTTTCCTCTCTTATCTGGTTTGTGTCTCAGTTTCTCTGGTGTCTGAGCTCCATGCGACCGTCTCCCTTCTCCTCAGCTCTACGCTGGAGACGGACGCCTTCAGGGTTTCCATTAACGTGTGACAGTCTGTCCGTATTGTCTCTGTTTTCCTGTCTATGTCCACCAAGATTGTATTTTGTTTGCTTAATCACCTCTGCTGAGTAAAGCTCAAGCTGCTTTCTGGATTTTATTTCTATAAACCACTTATACACACAAACTTAAGAAGCACAACTTCCCTATCCTGATAAAGACCTGAGGGGCCTAACCAGCAAGTTCTCATTGAAGTTTAGGCATGAAAACTAAGGGGTGAGGATTGGTGTGCTGCTCTGATCGTACCTATATATATTTTGTTTTTTATTTTTCTGGAAAATAGTTTATGCTATCAAGAAAAAAATCCTTAAAAATGTCCTGTCCCACAAAGAAAAGTATTTAAAATGCTATAATACTTTTAAAAAAGAAAAAGACTTCCATCTGCCTCTTTATTTCCAGATCTGTGATATTATGAATTTGGGACCCGTCTGTCAATAGTTAATATCTGTCATCATCATGTTTTCTGTTTCAAGTGTGAGTCCTGCTGGGCTGCCGAGAAGTTTTTGCTCCTTATTCAAAATACTGCCAACGATAGTGACACACTCACACACACACACACACACACACACACACACACACACACACACACACACACACACACACACACACACACACTCCTGACTGGGTATCATGATGTGGCTCATCAGTTGTTGGAGAGAATGCAGATATTTAGAGATCGATGTTGTGATGGTTTCCAAGATACCACTTAGCTTGTGACCGCAATCAATTGTGCAAATGCTTTGTTAACCTTGGCACGGGGTTCAAGGTGTTTTGCGGTCGCCTCACTGGGCCTTTTCCTGCCTCCCTCGTGTGCTTGTCTGTGGATGTGATCTTTGGAAATGTGATGTGATACAAAATGCCATGCCAAATGTCAGATGACTGAGTCACTTACATGCCATCTGGATGCTATTCTACAAACTCTACAAGGAGCTGTTCTCCAGGCGCTGTTTAAAAGTGAAGGTAAATTTGATGTGAGTAATTTTGTCATGGAGCTGATGTCGACTAGATACAGAAGAGAGCGTCCCGGCCCCCCATCGATCATAGACGCTATATGGCTGAATCGCTAAATCTGACTGACACCATCTGACAAACACAAGGCAGTGTCAATAAAATACCTCGAGAAAACAACCATTTAGCAATTTAGATTGGGACCCCGTTAACCTAACATCTGGAGAGCGTTTCACTCATAAATAATCAACCCGCTTTATCATTCCACAGCAGCACAGGCTTTGCATCTATTTTAAAATGCCAATTTAAGGAGATGAAAGTCATAACTGTTGGACGGCAGTGTATCCAGGGGGTCTAACTCCCCCCTGTAAGCTCCCTTCATCAATGAGAAACAGCTTTCTGCAGCTGCTTCATGGTACACGGGTGTGCGGAGGTTATTTTTTGCAACGTCAGCTCGAAGAGGCGAGCAGGAAGACGGTGCTGTGGGGTGTTCGGAGCCGATAAGAAACCTCATGGCTCTGAGAGGTTGAGGGGAGGGCTGCCTGTGCTTTCTTGAATATGGCTAATTGGGCCCCACATTATGGAGGGATCAGTGAACATCGCTGTTCAGATTTTAATGAGAGCCAGTCTTCTCTTTCTCGGTGGTCAGTTCAGGTCAACCCGTCTCCAGACCCTCCAGAGGAAAACACCAGATGGGTGGAAAAAGGATTCTCAGACATGAAGAACATTGGGATGGTATTGATCCATGTCTGGTTTTCTAGCTGTACTTTTCAGGTGTAGACAAGTCAGACCTACTTGAGTATTGATAATGGAATGTTGGAGAGATGGCTGCGACATTTAACGGAACATCCAGCAGTTTGCCACAGCTTATAGACTCATGACGTTATGATTCTGTATTTGGGCCGAAGCTACTTGTGAAATAGTCGTGTGTCCATTTCCATAAGTGGTGAAAGGGAAAGTTCAGAAATGCA
Source organism: Antennarius striatus (assembly GCF_040054535.1). Taxonomy (NCBI): domain Eukaryota; kingdom Metazoa; phylum Chordata; class Actinopteri; order Lophiiformes; family Antennariidae; genus Antennarius; species Antennarius striatus. The sequence goes on from NC_090796.1 coordinate 1,176,997, forward strand.
AACTGACAGACAGAATAAATTATGAGATTATATAGCATCAAAACCACAAAAATAATTAATTTTCAATGTTTTTTTTAAATTTACACTCTGACTACAAAATAGATCATTCATAGAACATGTAGAACACCTGCAGAAAATGCTTGTTTGCTTGTTTTCTGTACTTCAGCTGTCTACTTCTATTATGTGACTCAGTGGTAGACTGATCACTTATTAGTAGGTCTATGGTCTATGATCTACAGCCCTACAATCTACATGTCAAAGTATTCCTGGGCAAATACGACCCCCAATTACTCCCAGTTGTTGTTCCATTAGTGTGTGAGTGATGGTGTGAGTGGTTACTCCTCCTAATGAGCAGGTGGATGCTTCCAAGATGTCATGAATTACGAATCACTTTAATCGTCGTTCTGTGTTTCAGGGCTAATACAAATAAAAACGGAAAGAACAAGAGAGGCAAGAAAGACAACCATCACACGTTCACTAGTGCTCGTTCACAATCTGGAATGATGCATAGTTTTGATAAATGTCCGTGTAAATTGCACGTAAACACTTGGTAGTGCCACATTTCAATATTGCACTCATATATGTGTATCTACATATTGTAGAAGAGTCGAGGAGTGTTCAACAGATTCACAGCAGGTGCATAGAAACAGTTTTTCAGTCCACTGGTTTTTGTTTTTTTGTCCCGCCTGATGGCATCAGTTCAAACAGGCTCTGACCAGGGTGTGAGGTGTCCTTCGTGATGTTGGCTGCTTTCTTGATGCAGCTGTACAGGTCTTCCAAAGAGGGGAGGGGACAGCCAGTAATCTCCTGGGCGACCTTAATGACCCTCTGGAGCGCTTGCCTCTTTGCCTCTTTGCAGCCTCCGTACCACACATAGGATGCTCTGGACAGAGCAGCCGTAGAAAGCCACTAGCAGCTTTTTGAAGGATGTCGTATTTCGTCAGAATCCTCAGGAAGTTTCTGCTGGACTTTCTTCTCCAACTTGGTGAAGTTTGCGCCCCAGGTCAGGTGTTCTGCCATGTGAATCCCTAGGAAACGCAATTCAGGGACCCTCTCCACCCAGACTACATTCATGCATAGAGGCTGAATGTCCTGTTGTTTTCTGAAGTCCACTATTAGCTGGTCCTGTCTGTATTGAGGAGCAGGTTGTTTCAGCACCACACTGTCAACCGCTCCACCCTACCCCTATGGCGGACTCATCTCCCCCTGAGATCAGCCTCACCATGGTAGTGTCTGCGTATTTGACGATGGTGTTACTAGAGTGGGCGGCATCACATAGTGGGTGTAGAGGGTGTAGAGCAGGGGGCTCAGCACACAGCCCTGTGGGGGGAGCCAATGCTAGGCTGAGAGCTGTGGAAGTATGAGGGCCCATTCTAACCCTCTGGGAGCCGTTCGTCAGACAGTCTACCAATGAAGACTCGCCATTAGCAGATGGCAATATGCTAGACTCCCTGCCGTCCAGGTAGCCCTCAACCCTCTTCCTGTAGTCTGTGCTTTGCCTCACATTTGTCTTTCCTTTGGTCGGCCTGGCCCACACTGTAGAGGGCTTGGTCTCCAGACCTTAAGGCATGTTTCTCTTTTTCACCCGCTGCTGGCCCTCCCTAGTCATCCAGGGCATCTGGTTGGGGTGGAGCCTAATGGTTTTGTCCATGATAACATTGTCAGTTCAGGTCTTGATGTAGCTGCTAGTGAACATCTTCAGATCTTGGTTGGAAAATAGAGTTAGATATGATTGTCACCACTTTATGAATGCTAGTGTGACTGGATGAGTCCTGACTTCGATTAGTCAGACTAGAAAGGTGATTGATACTGTATATGAGTTTCATTTATCAAATGTGGGACCTAGCCTCTGAAGACAGCCGCATTGTTTTTCTCTTGTTGGCTTTGTCATTATAATTACCTGTCGGTTTGAGACCCTCCCAGTGATGCACTGATGACGGATCCTGGGTGTACCCCACCTCATACCCATAGTTGGGACAGACTCCAGCAACACCCGTGACCCGCAAAAGCGTCTGAAGACGAGTTGATTGCGGTGGTCTTGTGTGTGTTTGGATGGATGGTTGGTTTGTGGTCTTAACCTGCAGTTATCCATAACTCAGCTGAGTTCATTAACACTCCTCAAGCGAAGCACAGTTTAATTTTAGCTTTCCTAATGATCAGCAGAGATGCATTAGTCACAAGAATGTTGTGTTCATCATCACCTCTTTGTTATTTCATTCTGTTGGACAAAGGTTTTTGCAGAGGTGCCAGATCTGATTTTGTGGTGTGGATTTTAAAAAGTGGCAGACTACTGGCTTGGCATGCTACATGTAATTTTTTAGCAATGTGTGTGAATGTGAGATATTTCCAAAATCTTTGTCACAAATATGAAAAAACATTTTTCAAATAAAAAGTAAACACTTTTTCACTCCACTAATAACATTTTCATGTATGCAGGGCCTAGATTGTTGTGTTGTTTGCTAGTTTTCTCATGTAAACATTATTAACTTCTAAACGCCTCTGATAGAGATGGAGGAATTAATGCAATCATGCATTTGTTTGCTTTTGGTTTTTTGGTTTAATTTTGTTATTTTCAACATGATATCTGTTAAAATTGTGCACAGACCTAATTACATTTTGTGTCGGGATGGATCTTTCGCCAAGAAAGAGGAAATTAAGCTTTCAGGCAGATCCAACGACAGATACAGACACTGGATTGCTCTTCTTCAACAGTGGAACACAAAACCTATTTGGTTAAGATTTTGTATTTTACGTGTGCAACAAATTGAAAATTGTCTAAGTTTTAGCATTAATTAGCTCAGTCTTTTGTATTAAAAATGCAGATTTAAACGTAGCATGGCGGAGACATGTCTCCAACATCAAGCTTCAGTGCACACCACCTTTTAGGATAGGATGGTTCTTACAATCCAGTATATAAACTAGACTGTAAGTGTATTTTTGGAACCTTGTTGAAACCATTTAATAATCTCAAGTTAAAATGAAGGGAAGAACATATTTTATGACAGATCTATAATCGCACTAATAGATTTATCATTAAATAATAACTATTCGCATTGCAATGATTTCAATGCTTATGAATAAAGACATTCAGATATTTAAAAAGACATTTAAAATGTGCAATACTGTGTGGTCCCCCATATCAAAATGAAACCAGGGTCTTGCCTGTGTGGCTGTAGGATCAATTCCTTTAGTCACACATCAGATGACACACCAACCAGACGGGTATTTATGTCTCAGATGACAGCATGTTCAGCATAGACGGGACAACAAGGATGTGAGTAAACACGCAAAGACACATCCCATCTATCTCCATGGCGTTAACCCTGAAACCATGATCTGAGGAGTTCAGCCTCCCTCTCCTCTTCCTCTGGTTCTGTGACAGATGTAAATGGACGTTTCAGCAGTTGGCTGTAATGCATTTTTAAACAGGCACAGCAACAGACAGCAAATGAATGTGTCACGACAATAACACTCGACTACGGGGGCCCCCATCCATCGCCGCCTCCTCTTTTCACACTAGCATATAAACTCATACATGTATATATAGACACACACGGTCTTAAGCACTGCTGAGAAAAGCTGTCATTCATCATGTTTCTCAGCACAAAGGCCTCAGCAATCATTCCCATCTTTCAAGCGAAGCGCCGCCACAGCGCGGTGCCCAGCCGAGCTACGTACCGCTGCATCACACTCCCCGTCACACACAACACTCCTGCTGGATGGGAGAATGATGGGATGAAGCTGTTGTTTAGTGTTAGGCTTGAAAATAAAAATGTGTCTGCTTTCAACACAGACGACTGTTCCTGCTGATTAGATCACAAGAGAACAGAGGAGACCGGCGGTGACCAGCGGAAGACGATGGAGGAGCGCGCCTTAGTGTTTGAATGAATTTTAATGTGGCTGTGTTCAAAGGACTAACATTTAAGAAAGTGTCACAAAAAATTTGCAAAAGAAACCAACATATCTAGAAATACTTACTCTTATCGCGTTTAAACATGTGCAAAACAAACTCGCACCATAGAAACAAAAAAAAACAAATGGAGCGACTTTTATGTGAATGTGAGTTCAGATGCAACAATTGGATGTCTGTGGAAGCAAAACAATTTTCATTCAATGACCGAGGTGAAAAGGTTCAAGCAGCAGTCGCACTCCCTCAAACGCCTTTATTGTTCTAATAAAGAAAGAAATCAGAAACACGCAAACACAAATAAAATGTCCCCATGAGATAAGAAAATTTAACTCGTGAAATATCAACTTTAAAAAAAAAAAGAAATTTAAAATAACTTCTCACCATATCAGCGGCTGAATTAAGCAGTGGAATAACATTTTCTGCAAAACAGTGATGTGCTGTAAACTGATGTTTCATTATGTTTAGTTTAATGTCATGAATTTGCTGCCTTGCCATTGGGTCTGGATGTCTGGAGTGATGGAAACGCTTGTTTTATCTTGAAACACCTGGTTTTGTTGAAAACATGCTTTTTTTTTCCGTAGCATTTTGCTAAGTTAATGGGTGCTTTAGCATTTAGCCCTTCTGTGTCTCAGACTACGCAGAAGTTCTCCGAAATAAGCTAAATCTCTAAATTTAAACCTTCAGCTCTCATGATTCCATGTTGACAAGCTATTAGGTTTTTGATCAAAGAAACGTTATTTTTTTAAAATATCTGGATATTCCATTCCTTGGAAGCAGTTCAGCCAGAAAAAAAAGAAGCTTGATATGAATGTGAGTACTTGTACAGGTTTGGTCGGAGTGATAAGAAATACGTCTTGGTTGACACAATTCTCAGCTTTTTTTTTTTTAATATGTAGTATTTTTGGGATGTCCTGGATGGCATCAGTGTGCTTTTATTATGAATTGCATCATACATCAACATGTTTGAGGCGGTGACCCCACAGACGAATGTATTCTCTTTACTCTAAAATAATCCAAATAATATGCAGCTCTGTGTTTCAGGACGGAATGTGATGAATATTAGATCCAGACCTGGTTTTTTGCCTTTGTTTTGTTCCCTGGTGTGTGAGAGCTCAAGCCTCGGAGTTTCTAGATTCTGTTTGATGTTAACACATTTTTGCGCTGAGGTTACAGAGGACTCCACCCACTTCTTCATCCATTTCATAATCTCATCTCTTTTTGTGTTCATTGCTTTCATTTGAAATAAAGGGATATTTCTCTTGCTCCATGAATTGAGGTTCTTTCTGTAGACTCCAGAAAATCAGACATATATCCTGATTATTTCTAAAACATTTCCCCATATTGTCACCATGTGACAGAATTCTCGTGACCTATCCCTTTTATCACCACCCTTGCTCTACTAACAGTCTACATTGTACTCAAGGACACTGAACAACTCTTTCATTGCTTTTGTCATTGCAGGTACCCATCAGCACAACTATAACCATGTGGCTCTATGTAGCCCCACACGCACACCTAAGAATGGTAAGAAAAACTGTCAGGGGAGGCCAATATTCAAATATCGTTTCAGTTCAGAATCTGAGAAGAAGCCAGGACCTTAATATTAAATTCTTTATATGGATGTACGGAAAAGTCCTTGACATGGTCCTCTTTTCAATTCGTCTCACCATTAATCCATGCAGTTACTGAAAATGAGCTTCTTTTGACGCGCAGTCGTGTCACATCCCGTACTCAAGAACATTTTCCTGAGATCTGGTGCTCCCACTCTGTCCATCTTTGTAAAGGGAATATAATTGGTTTAGAACCAAGTTGATGCTCTGTTGAGGTCCTCCTGTCCTCTGCGTGATGGAGTTGGGAACATCGTCCTTGCTGTTATCCTGAGAACAAAATTTACTACCATAACCACACGTACCCTGTGGGGATTGGTTCTTATTGTTGATGCCATGTGGCTCTTAGTTCAAATAAGCCCAGGACCACAGAGAGACAGGCATGAAGAGTTGTGGCTGCATAAGGATGCTGAGGCTGGAGACAGAAAAGGGATAAAAGGCAGGAAAAGAGGCCATAAGCTGCATTGTGTATCTATTAAAATAACTCAAATCTGGTCTTTTGATTGAAATTCTCATGCTTTCATTACTGCATGAAGATGCTGATCACAAATTCCATGAAAAAACATTCAGGCCTCAGGACACTCAAGATTAAACACACAAAGGCAATGATGGTGTTAAAATGAAAAATAAAAAAAGAACATATGGAAGACAAAAAAAACAACACCCTTGAGAGATCAAGAGAAGTTAATGCTGGAAATGTGATGAGCAATGACAATTCACATGCTTTACTGATCAAATGTCATCACAAGATCATTTGACTTTACTTGCATTACTTGCAAACGTAAGACAAATGACGACATTTACCTCCACCGTTTGTTCCCTTCATCAACCACGACCCAGGTCAACATGACTGCTGCCTTCTGTTTAGTTGTGAAAATCAGATATGTGGGAAAACCAGACATGTCTGTCAGGGTTTATTACTTTATCCTGGAGTATAAACAGCTCTGGGTGTCCACATACAGCTACCAGTAGTTTGCCTTCTGTACTGGCAAAAGTCACCTTGTACATAGATGAAGACATACGAAGAATAAAAAGGGAGAATGAGGAAATGGACTGTGTGAAATGTAGTAAATCAGAAAGAGTATTTCTATAGAAAGGTCAGATGCATGGACGGCATCTCAGAAGAACAGAAGACATCAGAACCTTACCTTGGCTGTACAGTAGAGGTATCAGAGTGGATAAATGCTGCAGTGATGAATAAAAGTGTACATGACATCATGAGGGGACGTCTGTTCTATGGTGACTATGGAGGAGCTTTTGTCTTCCTCACCATCAATATGTTCTGAAATCTTTGTTTTTCACTTGGGTTTGGTAGCTCACCGATCATTGAGGCGTGGTAAGTCATACATGCATATGTTTAGTTTGGTGTAAAGCCCATTCGTTATTCCCACACACCTCACTACCCTCATGTTTGTGTCGTCCCTCCTTTCACTAACCATTTTTTTTCCACACCTGATTTGAGTAAAATCTGTGAAACTGAAGGCACTAGCTGTTTTGAACACTTGATGTCTCACTTGGAGCATAAAAATTAGAATCCTTCTAACCCATGGAGGTACACTTTTTTCCGTATTATAAGGCGCACTGTCATTTTTTGAGAAAATTAAAGGCTTTTAGGTGCGCCTTATAGTGTGGAAAATACTGTGTATGATATTGCTGATGTACAGGACTCAACCTCGTGAGAAAGTATGGACTTATTCTGTAATTTTCTTGCTGTCAACAATTCTTGTCATCATCATTTACAGAGTGACTAATGCCCTTTTCCATTTGTGGCTCTCAGGTCCAAAAGTATTATTTTCTAAAAACACAACTGCTTAAAGTTTTATCTTTCCCTCTTCTGGATCAGCTGGTCACTGGGCTCACTTTCACTCCGGTTTGACCTAAAACCATGAGCTTTTGTTGTGTTTTGGTCATTCGTTCACACAGGGAACTGAAAATGAAAATTCAAAAGTGACTGCTGGGCCGTAATCTTATGAGGAGGCCACTGTAATCTTGTGTAAATGAACAAAATGCAACTGAAAACACTGCTGGCATAACTCTTCCTCACATATACCAATTCTGGTATGATTTGCATATGAGGACAGAACAGTATTGTCAGAAAAACATCAAACTTTTCCAGTCCACTTTATATAGCACAATTTAAATAAACACAAGGGTTCCAAAGTGCTGCACAGTAACTAGATACAAACACAATAAACTTGCCATAAAACAATGAACATAATGCAGTTAAATAAAATATCAAATAAAAATCCGATAAAACAATTTAAAATAAGATAAAAGCGGAAATAAAAACAGATAAAAAAAATTAAGATAATGGTAAATAGTACACAAAACACTCTAAAGGGTGTCAAACGCCGGGGAAAAGAGGTTTGTGTTAGGAAGAGATTAAACATGTAACATTGAAGAAGTTTGTTGGTTGAAAAAACTGTTTTTGTCATATTTTAAGGGGTTTAGGGGCTTTTTTTAAAAGGCTGGAAAGGATTTTTTAAATAGGGAAAAAAAAAATTTAATAGAGAAAATTTTTTTGACTTATAAGTTCAGTCACGGAATGGATCAAACTTGTATCTCGAGGTACCGCTATATCTAGTTTGTTATGAAATACAGATTAGGAAAGAGTCCAGCATAAATCAAGGCAAAAATGTGCATTACAAAAGGTGTGGACACACCATAAGGACACACACTGCACACGAGTGCAATGCCTGGTTTTAGTTTACTGGAATATTCTGTCAAGGTAAATCAGTGGTCACACTTTTAAATCCATGGGTGGTCATGCATGTAACCTGCTGACAGAGTGGGGTTTTTGCCGTTTTAAATTTAACTCTCAACCAATGGGGGTGGCTGCTGATAGAGTGACTTACTGATAAAATTCATCACACTAGTCTCAGCGTTTGAGTCGATGACGAATCGACGGATCCACAAACTATGACAATGTGACGCTCCAAAGAAACTACAATCCTAATCGTTATCCTCACTCTTGCATTTGTTGGCACTAAGAAAACTAGAGAATATCACCAGACTCCTCATTAGCAGTGTGAACTGCAGCGACGACTTTTGCTCAGTCTGATTGGTGGTACCGTACATCCCGATGAAGCAGCGGAGCGTCTTTGGTACTGAGGTAGCTGACAGCGTGCCGCAGTCTGCTGATCCTCCTCTTACTGACGCAGCGAGGCAGACGGCCGACCAGAGATGGGGCACATCCTTTGAACAACCTCCCTGCAGCCCCCAGGACCTCCTGCTGTCACCCGGCCGCTGCCACCGCTACACCGTCCCGCTCTCAAACCAACCGCCTCACCCTTCTATTTGATATTTCCCTTTTTCACTTCTGCTATCTTCATCTCTTCTTTTCCCCTTTCCTTCTCTCCATCCTGCAGTAGTCTTATTTTTCTCAATCCATCAGCGGTTAGCCTGGAGCCGCACCCATGCCCGTCGCTCTGCACTCCGTGACAGACTCTCAGCCCACTGGGGGCGATAGATAGAGCAGAAAAAAAGGAAATACGGGCAAGAAAGAATTAAGGAGCAAAGGGGAAGTGGGTGGCAACGTGGCAGGGCAGATACGATTGACAGAGCAAAGGAAGATGGCCATGCATCGGAGAGACTGCTGATGTTTGCGTGGGTGCATTTGTGAGAAAGAGATAAAGTGAAGGAGTGAGACCAAACCATGCCCAATTCCTGGCATCATATCAGGTCACATTGAAGACAGCGAGTCCAGGCATTGCTCTCTGCCCAAGATCACATCCCATCACGGCACTGTCACCGACAGGGTCGCTCCTCAGCACACATCTGTTGTACGGTGTTCTGTTTTTTTGTCCCTCTCTGTTTTCCTCCTGTCAAAATTCCACGTCACACGTCCAGTTTGTCCTGAGATCCACGCTCTGACGTAACCACCGATACCCCCCCCCCCTCACTGCTACCATCAAGTTGGAGTTTTAGGTACACAACCATTGCTCAAAGCCTGACACACCCAACTGAATCTAAAGCACCAAAAAGAGAAGTATTTGCATAATTTGACAGTCAACAAGAAAGCAAATAATGGAGACTTAATGCTCGGTAAACTGACTTAAATCTGTGATCCAGCACGAAACCTCTTCAGATATAATGGTATAAAAAACATTTTCTTTACACTGCATGTATTGATTTGAACTATCAATAGACACATTTTGCTTAAATGTGTCATTATGAAGTGAATGTCAATAGCACATTGTAATGACTACAGAGTAATGGCGTCATCTGCATATAAATGGATTCCCAGTAACTCTCTTTTCACTTCAATATTCTGTCTGCCACCACAGGCACAAAATCTCTGGAGAAAATGAAGGCTGACTAGTGATTAATTCAGGCTGGAAGTCTGAATTTCTATCTGAGTTGGCGTCTCCATTACAGGCGAAATGCGTGAATGAAGTAATTATTTTGTCCTGTGAAGACAACATGTCTCACATTCTGCTAGTTCTTCTTTTAAGAGAAACACCGCAGCAGTGGTTGATTACTTATGACTTGTGATACGTCAAGTGTGCACAATGTAGAACTGTTAGCCAAAGGTTGTTTTAAAACATCTTGATAGTTGTGAATGGAACATGATTCAAAAAGCCAAGAAAGAAAAGGATTATGTTTAATAAATTAAATTTTACTGACTTAGGAATTAAATGGAGTGATATTTCACACAAAAAATCACATTAACCGCAACCAGAAACGTCTTATTTCTCAGATATTTAGAGAAATTCCAAAGTCAGTGTACATGTCTGCTTTATAATAAAAAAAAGCAAATTCCAGGCTTCAGGAAATATTTGTGAAGCTAAAACTCCAGCCTGCCCTCAGATCAACCCTCCCTTCTTTACCTCCACAGGTGGTCTTCCAGTGATGGTCAGACCTTGGTTGTCATTTTTTTCACCTTGGGGGGTGGGGGTGGTGTTGGACAAGCCAGCCTGCCCATTGTTTTCTCTTCCTCTTCTGTCTGTATATGTATGTATGTGTCTCCAGAAAACAATCGGATAAGCGGCATCCTGACTTCGCAGACGGAGCCCTACGACCTGTCTTTCTCACGCTCCTTCCAGAGCCTGTCACACCTGCCGCCCTCCTATGAGGCGGCCGTCAAAGCCGACCTCAACCGATTCTCATCCCTGAAGAAACTCAGTAGGTCCAAGTTCACTGCACTAATGCAAGAGTAGGCTCCGTGCCCCAATGCGCTGCATGGCGACAATGACTGCAACACGCGTGCTTTCCTGAGCTCTGATGGGTCTCACTGGGTCTTCTTTTCACTACACCGAGGGCATCACACGGATTGCAAGAGAAATCATTTTCAAAAGATTTGCAACCTCCCCATTGTGTAAACACATCAGTGGATGGAGAGTGCCTTGAATCACAATCAGAAAACATTTTCTCAGTACTGATCCTTCATCAAATCAAACCTCGTCATCTAAAGAAACAAGGATACCCGAATCCCCGTTCGTCTCTCGTCTTTGCTAAAAATGCTGCAGTTTTTTTTCTGGAGTGAATAAATACACTAAGCGGCGTTTTATGCCTGGCATGTCTTGGTAATGATTTAGCGGTGCTACGCTGGATTTCTGCTGTGTAACGAGGTCTCATCTCATGATATTCTCAGATTGGAATGCAGATATTCCTTAAGGCTCGTGTAATTTCATCATGACTGCCCCAATTCACTGCTGGCTTGCAGTCAAAGTGAAAGATGACTATCCACAACTTATCCCGTCAGGTTCTCCCTCCACAATCGCTCCCAAACGTAGCTTCCGGGCACCATTTCAAAAGAAATGGCAGAAGAGGTTTGCGGGATGCGGTGCTATTTACTGGTCTTCAGTTGCATTGAGGGAAAACATTACTGTCCGTTTGCTTGAAGAATGCTTGTGAGAATTAACATAATAGTTTTTGATAGGCGGTGAAGCAAAACCAAATGAATTCAATTGTCAAAGATTGTTGACCACAAAAAAAGACAGTGTTAAAATGGAAGGATATCCTTAGGCGGTGTCCTTCAGTCTTCTTAACTTTCTTTCTGCTTCCAAAGCAAATTATTTGCTGCAGCAAATACCCCCAAAAACCTCTGCTGTGTCTTTTTTTGTTGCTCAACTTGTCTGTGCATGGAAAGATCACATCGGATTGTGCTGAGGGAAAGACAGAGCAGCATTTTCATTGTTAGAATAATAAAAAGAGAAGAATGCCGCTGCATATTAATGCAAATTGGTATCAAACTGAAGAAAAGCATTTAGCCCATTGCTGCACAGTGAAGTATACATCACAAGTTATTCAGTCAATGGTAATATGGTTGATGAGTTTGCAATACCCTGCCCAGATCCGGAAGACTATTATGCTTGAGAAAGGAACATCTTGTTTTCATTATCTCATAATAAATCGATTTGCGGCGAGCACCCGTGGCTCGACGCTGACAAGAATTTGGGGGTGGGCGTAATCTTGACAAGGTGACGCGAACGCTGCTGAGTATATAATTGATAAAGACTCAGAGTTCTGCAAATTCCTGATGAGGTTTGCGCTTCAAATTTTTAGACGTTAGCGCTGCTTTACTGAGATTTGTGACCGGGTCACGATGTTCTGAAAAACAAAAGTATTCACTGCTTTGTAACAGTGACATAAATGTTTGTTTTATGGTGCATTTTGTTTGTCTGACAGTCTTTGTAAATGTGTGTAAATGTGCGTGCGGTCGTGTATTTAAAGACAGGTGTATTTGCATGAGTTTGTGTTGTGTGGCATGACGTCGATGCTACATCACCGATAAACTCTCCTCTCTTGGAAATTCTTGTTGACCTGCTTCCAGATGCATGTCGTGGTTGTTGTTTACGACGAAACATCCACTCAAGGACATTTAAACACTTGCTATTCTCACTGCTAAGTGATGGTGTGCAATACAAACAATTAGCTTACTAGCATGTGTGTGCGACGTGCCTGCGTGCTTCCCTCCACGTCTGTATATGTTTGTATTAACTCTTTTACATGACCTTTGAAAAGTCCCCCCCCCCCCCCAACAGCAGAACTGCCTGGAGAATCCCAGATGAAGCCTTGATGTGTGGATGTTATGTGCCTAGCATGTATTACAGTCCATCTCTCGATTTTGTATTCTCCTCCATGAGCTTGGAAAGGTGAAACGCAGATGACACTCCGTTCTCTGCATTGTGTGCAAATGATCCCATCGACCGGAGTTTCCTCTTCCTTCTGCTCTTGAATCTCCTTATCAACATTTGCTTTTTGCTTTTATGCTTTATTCCCCTCTCCTTTGCAGCAGATAAAGACGTTGAAGACTACTACACTCGTAAGCGCCACCTGCCTGACCTGGCAGCAAGGGGCACTCTTCCTTTGCATGTCCTCAAAATGGGTCAAGACCAGGTAGGTACAGGTGTTTCAACGAGATCGTTGCATATATGAGGCAAAGCAAACGTACAATCTCTTTGTCTACGGATTTGAATTAGGTAGACACTATCGTTGGTCTTTCACTTCTTTTTGCAGTGGTGATTGGCGGACTCATTTACCCCTCAGCTTGTGAATAAACTCACCTCATTCATCTTGTGCTCAACAGCACCGGGAACAGCCACCGCAGCTCCAAAGCCAGCCCCCACAGTCCTCAATCCCCCAGGCCCCCTCCCAGTCACAGTCTTCACAGCAGCAGTCTCAGCAAAGACAGAGGCCTCGCCGCGTACAGAGGGCCATGTCCCAGGACCGGGTTCTGTCACCACACAGGCTCACGCAGCAGGATTACAGCATGTCTTCTAACGGCATGTCACCCTACGGAGGCAGGATCCTCTCAGACGAGCAGCTCTTGTCCGCCGAACGTCTCCGATCCCAGGAGCGCCTCCTTCCCCAAGACCGTCACACCTCTCAAGATCGTCTGTACTCCAAGGACCGCATATACTCCAAGGATCGACTCCTCTCACAGGATCACCTCTACTCAAAAGACCGCCACTACTCTCAAGACCGCCTCTATTCTCAAGATCACCTGTACTCACAAGACCACCTCCTATCCCAGGATCCTTTGCTCTCGCCGGACAAGCTGATGATGTCACTAAAGCGCGGCATGGTCAGCAGCATCTCTGGCGGGTTTCACGGCAGCGACATGTCAATGTCGCGTGCCATCTCTCACACAGACGTGTTCATTCCAACCACGCCTCTTATGGATCGCTACAAGATGACCAAAATGCACTCCCATCCTAGTGCCTCTAACAATGGTGGTGGTGGTGGTGGTGGGGGGGCGCAGGGATCCGGAGGCACCACCCACACCAACACCTTAGCCATGAACCAGATAGCGTCGAAAAGGCAAGCGTTTGCCTCCAGACGGACTCATACGGTGGAACAGCTCCATTACATCCCACAGCACCACCAGCAGCAGCAGCAGCCACAGCATTACCGTACAGGCAGCAAGACTGAGGTGACTGTGTAGCGGCAGCCTGGACTAGCCCAACTGCACAGGAAGAAGCACTGCTGCGTGCTTGGGATGGAGTTCATTGAGGTACTTGGGTACACTGGCCTTCTTTTAGGATAGGGTGGTGGTGATTTACTGTCTTTGACTAAGGTTCCTGTAAAGTCAGAGATTCCAGGACCAAGAACATCCACAAGCTTAATATGAGAGACCGGGAAATCAAGTTACACTGTACACTGCATACACAAGCCCAGCTAGATCCTAACCCAGAGAGGGTTGTCCATGGGGTGCGGCATTATTCAGCTAACTTGCATACTCTTATTTCCATGGTGTCATCCACAGGCTACAGCCTCGTTCTCTTTATGTTTCGGTGAGAAAACAGTTTAAGCCTTTATCTGCCCCCTTTTTGTCCAGCGAATCTGTTCTGTGACCTTTTCTGGCAAATCTAAAAGGGCTTTGCATGGTTAAAACACATTTAGACCAATTTCTCCATGACTTCTGTTGTGCAACATTACGCCATCGCAGACGATGAACTATGAAGAGTCTGTGATAACTTTATAAATATATAAATAAAGGAATAAAAACAACCATTTGTACGCCCTGGCCTACTCATAGCTCTAGAGGAACTCCGTGAGAGAAGTTGAAATGGATGTTATTAGCACTTCTATCTGGTGCCTCTGACAGATGTTCCATTTCCACAAACAAGGAGGTTTTGTGGGTTAAAAAGCACAATCAATAAAAAGTATACTCTGTTCTTTTCTGATTTTCTTTCTGAGTTTGAATAGTGACGGCTAGCTTGTTTTGTTCTTGAAGCGATGGCAGTTTTGTTTTTTTGCTTCCAGTAGATGACTGTAAATAAGCTATTATAGAAACAGTATTATGGACAAGTCTGTACTGGATGGACTTTGTATTAGGCTGTCTGTTTTCAATAGATTCTTTAAAAAACAACTATAAATCACTGTTTTGTGAGGTCAGACTAGAAACCCACTTAACCAAGTATTTGACAGGAACAATTAATACTATACTGTGTTTGTCTTTGCAAAACTATCCATAGGACGAGAAGTGAATGAATGTGCTGTTAACAGATATACCACTGTTCATATTTGGATGTAGACTGTGTTTCATTGACATCAGAGGAGTTGAACATCACAGAAATGGATTATAATGCTTGTTATAGTAGGGTCAAATAAACCATTCATATTTTTCTAAACACTGAACACCATTCCTTGAGATGTCTTTGTTGTGTGCTTTATTCAAACATCGGTACATTAACTTCACCCTTTGAGTGTCAAGTGCAGAATACATCTTGAAATCAAGTTAATTGAGAAGGATTTAGGCATTGAAGCAGAGTTCTCAGCGTTGCCCTGATAGTGGGACAGTTACCTTGAAAAGACAAAAATAATCTGGACTCCAGATTTACAAAAGAAAGAGGAATTGTTGCCAGTTCACCACCAGTGCACTTGACCTTTTCAACACATTGCCTACTTGATCTTCGTCGCACATGTGGGTATCCTGATCTTGAAACAAGGTATGATCAGGTCTATTATATTGTCTTGCGATGACAAAAACCAATGGTGCCGTGCCCCTGTATTTTTATATTATCTAAGGGGTACCTTATCTACATACTGGGCCTGCATCAGCTTGTCTGAAACTTGAGTAACACTAGTGATGCATTTATTAGGTCCTGACTGGTCGTTGATTATAACACAAATGATTGATCAAGAAAGAGGTTTTCATCATTTAAGTGTGCAAGGATTCTGCTTTTTGGAAAATTACTGCATGAAATTTAAGATTTTCTTCAATAACCACCAAAACGGTCCAAAACCACCAAAATCAGTGAATTAGCAATTCTAAACTGTCCATAGACCATATGATCCTGCATGGGATAAGGTATGACTGGACCCTCCCTTAGGACTGTCATCTGCATTCATCATGCAGGATTATACAACAGCCCGCCGAGCTCCAGGTACTGGTGCAGCTGGTCTGACTGGTTTACCTCATGTAAGGCCCAAAGCAGACGTGTGATTAAATTGGGGACCAAATACTAACTCATTTCATGATGCTCTGTTCAACCAGCAAACAGGAAAGAGCTTAAATGAACTTGCAGTGGTTGTTGACTTTTTAATTGGTTTAGATAGGGTGCGTAATCATCACAACTTGACCCGCTTTCAACTTGCAGTAAATGTCTTCTTTTACCTACAAATAGTAATATTAATGGGATGAAATCTGAAACTGCAGCTTGTTTCAGCAGTGTTTCAAGTATTATTTTTAGTCTGGGCATGTTTCTTATTGAATAAAAAGTTGTAAATGGTGGAAATACACACATCACAAAGTTAGATGATTTAACACCTAGTTTTAAAGTACTTCGATTTAATACACATGTGTTCTGTTTTAGAATGTTACTGGTCATAATCTTTGATTGCATGTGCTTGCTAATTAAAGGAGCAGTCCACCTAATGTACACATAAACACGAACATTTAGGAAACTACAAGTAAGAACTGATGCTATTTTCTAGTTTGGAAACATATACAGGTACATGTTTTTGTTAAACTTAAATATCTTTTTGAAAAATGATCCTGTCCACCAGGCTGTTTGGTAAACACAAAAGATTATTAATGAACTCAAACAAGAAACACATCAATACGGGATAAGTATGGAAAACAAGGTGCAATTAACTTTAAATTGTTAAATTTGGGTGAACAGGGTGATTGATTGTTTTTATCATCTTGTGTCATTGTCTGCAAGGATGTGTTCATACTCACATAACGTAGGTGAAACACGTGATGTCCAGGTTTGTGGGATCCTGACTTCTGGTTTGATGTCAGACAATCTGGCACTGAGTGTTTATTTACGGTGGAAACAAAAAGGCGTCACAGAGAAAAGTCTTCATAGCTCTGTGTAAAGAAGGCTTAAGATTAAATTCACTTTCTCCTTTATAACCTTCAGTTAACAAAGTTGCGGCGTGTAAAAAATCCTTTTTGTTCCTGCTCACTGAGGTGCACCACCGCTAATGCGATTATTCCTGCTTCCAGAGCAGCTCTGCCTCAAATGTTTGTATGACGACCGATCTGCAGCAATACGGCAACAGAAAACACGCATTATGGGATACTACTGCTGGATGAGATACAGCATCATCATAATAATAATGATAATGATAATAAATACAAAAATCATTACCATCATCATTATACTAATACTGCTACTGCTACTCCTAATAATAACATAATATATAATAATATATAACATTAATACTAATGCATACCAATAATACTAATAATAACAAGAATAATAATTATCATCATGCTAATACTACTGCTACTATTACTACTACTACTACTACTACTAATAATAATAATAATACCAATCATCATCATCATCCTGATCATACTATTACTATGACTACTACTACTACTACTACTACTACTACTACTACTACTATTACTACTACTACTACTACCAGTCCTACTAATAATAATTATAATACTTCTTTTCCTTTGGGCTAACCTTCCATCCTAACCTTCATTCCTCTCCTTTCCAAAACAAACCCCCACCTCTCTAGCTTCTCCTCCACCTGTTTCCTGCTCTCACTACTACTACTAATAAAACTGATATGATATGAATATTAATATGAATGAATGAACTGGTGACGGGTATAGTCCGCGCCTCTTGGACAGACTTTAGCAACACCTGTGAACCTCGGGGAGGATAAGCGGCTGTAGGTGGTCATCTCGTCTACAACAAAATGGATAGTTGGATGTAATAACAACAACAATAATAATATTATTATTATTAATGATAAAATATTAATTATAATAATATAATATTAAGAATAATATAATATTAAGAAGAAAAAGATTGATTTTTTAATTTTTAAAATGACGTTTATTCACAAAAGCCGAAATACAAGATAGTCATGTTGATATAAAATCCAAAAGAGATTCAGGAACTTCAAACAGGAACTCATTTATAAAAAACAAATAATATGTAGGAACATAAGCAAAATATACGCGCATTAAACCAAACACTGACTGAACACAAGTTCCTCACTCAACAGGAACATAAAACACCTTTGACACACCACAGGTTCATAACAGTGTCTGAATCATTCACGGCTCTGAAATAGTTCAACTCCATTCTGATTCTTCTTTGACACATTCTTCTTTAAATGTCTTCTGCACTGCAGTCAGAAGAACCTTCAAACTTTTTCCTCCTGCTAGATACATCACCATCTTGGATTGGCCCAAATGAGAGATTCTCTCCAAAAACAGGAACAGATTGTTGAGTCTCTGACAGTCTAGGAAGCAGTGAAAAACAGTTTCTCTGCAAGAACAGAACAGATAAAGAAGAAGAAGAAGAACTACTTTAGGGGTCATCATGGTTACCTTCATGATGACTGACGAGGTGAATTTCCTCACAGTAAACAACAACACCTGCATCTCAACTCCTCCAGAAACACACAAAGGGAAAAGAAGGACAAGTAAAAAAAATACAGAATAATTTTGGGTTTCCAATTTAAACTGATCCCCAGCCCATCAGCATTTAAATGAAAATATGAATCAGCACTCAAAGAGAATCTGCGGCTGGGGGAGCAGCTGGGGCGTGAGAGGTAAGATGACCGTGATAGGTCGAGACAAGAGGAGGAAGAGGAGGAAGAGGAGGGAACAAGGCTTTCTGTAAAATAAGCAGCAGCTTTCAAACCATCTTTCCAGATCTAATTTCTTCAACAATGTATTTCATTACCTGTCTCTTCCACTTTTAATGCAAACATGATCTTGGGGCAGAGGGCTTATTTTGCTGGTTAAATATTTAGTTTGGGCTCCCCTCACTTCTCCAGTCGTCCCGCTCGCTGCTGGAAGCTGGTCCAAAGAAACTGTCTTGTCTTCATTTGAAACAGAAATAAATCTTTTAGATTTTAAATCTCATTCAGAGGATATAGTTTCGACAAACAAAGTTATTGGAAAGAAATGTGACAGTTCCCAAATTAAAGTCTTTTAAAAATAAATAAGCAAAAAAGTTTTAAAGTGATAGAAGAAAGAAAAAACAAGAGAGTAGCAATTATTGATCCACCTGGTATTTGGAGTCAGGTCTTCAGAGATGTTCTATTTACCAGACATTTTGTCTTGCTAATTACTCCATTCATTATTTACTGTATACGTGTTTAAATACTCATGTTTAATTAATCAAGATCATAAATCATTGGTGGTCAGACGACACACAATTTGCTGACAGATCGATATCATCAAAATCACAGCGAGTAAAAAATTTCCAATGAAATTGAAAATTTCTTGTGAACAAAATTAAAATTGAAATCAGCTCAGCAGTAGCTCAGTATTTCCCATCATGCCTTGGGTCTTGCAGCAGCTGGGTTAAAAAAAAAAAGTAATGCGTTCAGAGATTCAAGGTTTCCTTTCTGCCTCTTTTTCAGTCATTGTTTGGAATTATTATTTCTTGGAAGAAAAGTGTTAATAAAAATACATTTGAAGATGAGCGTCCCCTATAGGCTTGACAAACAATGACAAACAGCATTCTCCAGAACAACTGATGATGATGGGAGTTTTAAGAACTGAAATAACCTTTAATCTTAATCCTATTCTTTCTGAAAACCCAAGATGATCTACCAAGATGTTATTTCTGCCCTTTTCATGATCACATCTTCGCTGTAGTCACTAAGGTAAAAGCCTCAGCATGCAGACAGTAAACAGTCGTACCTCAACATACGAGTGTGACTGATGCTCGTAAGTCAAACAACGTTTCTCCATTTAAAATGACTGAAATCATTGTAATCGGTTCCAGCCTCGTAAAAAAAGCCCCAAAGCCCCTAAATTATGTGTTTTCCTGCCATTCATGTGGCTCTGCGGTGCACTGGCGTCGTGCCCAGAGTGTCCCCTGCCTCAAGTCCGCTGGGATAGGCTTCAGCAAGTGGGTATAGAAAATCCATCCATCCATCCATCCTTTACAGCTCATCCTGTGATCCAGACGCGTTGTGGGGGCCGGATGAGATAAATACCTCCACCAGGTTCCCTCGGGTTTCCTCACACATGGACGTTGCCGTGGGAGACGGACACGCTCCGGTCTGGGGGCATTCTAATCGCTTTTCTGAAGCACCTCAAGTGGTTCCTTCTGACACGAAGGAGCGGGGGCTCTACTCTGATTTCCCACTGGATGACTTAACCCCTCATCCTGTCTCAGGGGCTGGGTACCCCATTAACGACAGGCATTCTGGACGCCCCAGGGCAGGATCTCATTCTTTCAGTCACTGCTGTGAACTCATGACCAGAGGTGAGGGTTGGAACATAGACCGACTGGATAAACAAACCCAGTGGTGGTGAGCTTCACTCTGGTGAGATACTGACCTCATCACAATCAGATTTACAAACATATGAACCTACAGTTCAGCTTATTCACCATTTAATTATCAACAGTCAGTGGGTTATTGTTAAAGTCTCAGAGCACAATTATTTACACGTACAAACTAACACACAAATAAACACATTTGATTAAAAAAAAAACTAATTTTGTTACCTACATGTTTGTTTATATGTTACGTTATAAATGAGGTCCATGCGCCGCTCCTTCTGAACTAAAGCAGCCAAAAAAATTTGAGTTGAGATACGTAATCCTCCATTTTTATATAAGACAAGGGAAAAAATAAATGAATGGCTGTAGTTTGCTGTCACTTCTTCTACAGCCGAGGAAGAAGAATCCTCGGCCGAATCTCTGGGATCACCAGCGCCCCCTACCATGAGGCGCGAGAACTGCGTGCCTCATTTCATGCCCTTTCACAGTGGTTTCAGGACCGCTTAACTCCAGAAAGACGTTACACTCATGCAGTTGTTGACAAAAAAAATCCCTTGAACATTTTATATATATATATATATATATATATATATATATATATATATATATATATATATATATATATATAATCTAAATAATGGAAATTTAGTTCATGGAGCAAACATGTTTGAACATTTTAATAGCGACATGTAGAGAGATAGCATCGGTCTCACTGTATAGCTACCAGCACAGCTACTCGAGTCATTGATCAATCCATGGTGATCAATGACTCACCACAGGTCTCTGCTCCGTATTTCAGCAGTAAATGTGAAAATTTCAGCGGTTTTTGAGTAAAAATAACTGAAATTGGTGACGTTAAATAGAAAATAACTTTACAATACGCATCACTGGATAAATATCACAATTTAATTTATTTCTTCCATTTTTCTTTTTTTTTCTTTCATGACGGCAGGTGAGGCCGTGTCTCACCTGCCTCTCCTGACCGCACGTCACTGAACAAACCAAACCTAAAAGGCCTGTACATTACATTATGGTGGACAAGCGTGTTCATTTCTGTTGGTTTTTTACTATTCTTCACAATATGCCATCAAAGTCTACATCAGTGTGTCTGGATGAATGGATGATCTTTGGTTGGACATGAACCGACTGTCAGTTTTCTATCTGTGGAGTATTAATTAATTCACAAAAGAGATAAAAATTCAGCTTTTTCATGGGACAGGAATCTCTTCAGAATATCAAGTACAAATTATAGCCCGACTTTGAGAGATTTAAAATCATCTTAATAGATCAAAGATAAAAAAAAATCAAAACTGCAACGAGTTAATAATCCCCATAATACACCCTCGACAGCTTGCATGTGGATGGAGATAATCACCGTCATTATGAGTCACAGTCAGATCCCGACATGAACGCAGTAGGTGGTGATACTGTGACGACTTCCTGCCTGACTGCTCAGAACATGGCTCCAATCGCAGCCCCCCCCCCCCTTATGTTTGCCTCTACGAAGGGCCCAAACCCATTTATTGGTGACAATCCACAGATTGTACCGTCGGCAGCTCACAGACATTTGTTTTACGGCTTGATGCCAGATTCAGATAAACATTTAATTAGCAACTCATCAGCTCTGTCAAAGCCAATTACCCCAGCGCTATCCGAAAAGCGCTCGCCTCACAGGCTGGGATGCGAGGATGTCCCATAATGCACTAATCCAGCCTCTCTGACTCCAGTGGGTCCAAACAGAAAGACTAGTGCAGGTAGAAGCACCTGAGACAACGTTTATCAGTACTTTACACCCCTGATGTGACAATCACTGATACTTGTCTTGGCGGTGCTTTCGGTTGCCATGCAGCACATTTTTCAGCACACACAGGGTGTGATGTGAATTTGGGAGTGATTTTGGACACATTGTTAGGCTGTTTGGAGGTCTTTAGACAGAAAGCAGCGACATCGATCGTCCTCCCATTAAATGACCACATGATAATCCGGCTCTCTTCCTGTCAGAAAATCACTGTTGAGGTTTCTCAGCATGTGGAGCGTGTGAGAAATGTAGTGTTAGATGATGAATATGAACCAAGAACAACTGAAGACATTATCTTATTATTATTATCACATCATTTCACTGAAATTACACTTTGCATGCTTCACATTTAACACACCAAAGCGTGTCTGCAGTATTCACATCATCAGCTCCCCTGCACTGACCTGTAACCTAGCAACCACCTGACGTCTCACACAAGCAGATGATTAAACTTCCCTTCTTTCCTATTCTGAGCGTGACTGTTTGATAGATTTTTGCTCCCCCCACAGCGGAATGCCAAAATCACTCCTATTTCCTTCACATACGACTCACCCAGCTGTTTATAGGCTTTCAGACCAAAAGGTCTGGACCCGTGTCGTTGGAAAATTCTCATCAACAACTGCTGTGGAGAGCGGTTACACATCTGGATGTTCAAGTCACCAGGAGAGTGGTGTTATGATCTGGGGCAGATTATGGCAGATAAACACAAAAGCATCCAGACCCCTTGGCGCCCTGTTGGTTTTTGAGAAAATTAAAAGCTTTCAGGTGCACCTTATAGTGCAGAAAATACTGTAACCCAATGTAAGTCAATGTGATGTAAAATAAATGTAACTCCTCCTTAATGTTAAATAATTCTGAATATATTACTTATTCAAGTTACAAATATTAGTTACACAAAAAAATTATGTTTCTCTGTTCTAACATAAATTCCTTTAATTTGTCAGGTTATTAAACCCACAGAACTCCATCAATCAAGGATCAAACTATCAATCAATAAAGAAAAATAACATCAGACACAAGTTAGGACATTAACTTTGTTCAAAATGTTTTTATCAGAATTAAAATGGGATGAATTACTGCATTTTGAGAAATTTATTTTTGGTAAAAGCACACTTTTGACCTATTTATTTTTAGACACTGACTTTTCCATGCTCTCGAGGGCCACATGAAATGATTTGGCGGGCCACATTTGGCCCCCGGGCCTTGAGTTTGACACATGTGCCTTAGTGGTTTCAATTTTAAAGACAATCAGTAAGACAAGCACACAACCCAGTGGGGAGTGGCTTGTCCAAAGTCCAAAAACAGTTCAAACGAGCAAGTTAATAGAAAATTATGAGAAATAGTAGAAAACATGATGCACAAAGGTTCAACACATCCAATAGATGACAGGGTACCAGGAGGCAGATGATCCTCATCAACGTGGGGCTGACACCACAATGGAGACAATACAAAAGAAGACTGAAAGGTCAAGAAAGGTCAGGCCCAGTGTAGAACCTGTGCCCCAATTCATGGGCCCCATTTTGACTGGAGTTTAATGCAAATGCTTGAATAGATTTTAAAATGTGTCCTGGGATGCATGATGACGGATATTCATTCAGACTGAATGTAAAAACAAACAGAAACAACAATATGGACGACAAATGTTGATTGCTAAAGGCACCGGTTCAGCACTTTGTAGAGCGTAGAGGGTTTATTAAATACACAAAACAAGTTTTGATTCATGCTGAGGGCAGACAGATGGATGGAACCCGTTCCTCTTTTCTCCCTACGCACAACATTTATTTGTAGTAGCAAATTAATAAAACGGTAAACGACAACTTTAAGGTCGTTATAACAGGTGGCTGATTTGCTGTGAAGACCAAAATTTGAATTTAAAGTAAGAAATGATCTGAAGATAAAACAAACATCTATTTTTGTCATGTTTCTGTCGAAATTGGGAAGTGATGGAACCAAATTTTTGTTTTTGAGATTTTTCAAGTGCTTATATTTTCATTAACCCCAGTGCTTCAGTATTGCGTGAGCAGTGCACACAGCTGTCAGGTGCATGCATGCTTTTATTTTTTCCCGACGTATCACTGATGACATTTAAGGTGAAACTCAGCTGCAGAATTTTCGGGGTAGAAATTCAGCAAATATAGCAAACTGGCAGCTGACAAGATCATTATTTAAAAAATGGGAAACCTGCCCTTGTTTCTGTGTCAAATCTTCTATTCATTGTCTCACGAAAAGTAGCTGCAAATGCTGCCCGGTGAATTATTCAATGGTAAGGACACGTAAAATGAAATACAGTTTGAGGAAGCTGTAGGAATGTGACAAAGGGATTTGGGGCATAGCAGCAGATCCTAAGGATGAGAACGTTTTTTTGCAGAAACGCTGCTAAACTAATTCCTCCACACCAGTTTCATGGGTTATGTGAGCACAGGCTGCATGTATTTTCATGAGGCCACCTGAAGGTATAATTTGGGAGTTCTCTTCACCCTGCATCATTGATTTCTTCCTCCTATACCCCCCATCTTCTCCCCCCCTCCATCTCCAAACCTCTCTGTCTCTGAATTCACTGTGGAGACTCTCCTCTAACCAGATAAGGGAGACGCGGGGGAACCTGGACTGAGACAGGAAAGGAACAAGGAAAACAGAGGGGTAGATGTATTTTTTTGTGCTTGGCTGTGTGTGAATCTACTGTACTCGCTGCTGGAGGAACATCTCTGTGACACTCTACACTTCCTGCTTCGCAGAGAGTTCCTTAATCTCAAATGGGGAGGTGGGAGGAAAAAAAAAAGAGTGGAGTGGAAAAGGCAGGAGAGAGTCGGGGAGAGAGTTGTCTAAAGGAAGAGAAGAGACTGGAAACAGGAGATAGTGGAATGACTGCATACTGGCACTAAAGCAGGATCGCCTATATGGAAGCATACGTGAAAATCAAACCAAATACTCCTTCTGGAAGGACTCGATAAAGAATCTTTATTCTGAAAGTTTCCAGGAAGAAAGTGGACGTTGTTGCATGTAAATGCATACTAAATGTGATGGGTGAAAGTGTGTGATTACACCTTTAAAAGATGTTAATTAGCGACTGCAATTTAATTTGGCTAAATCTGAAATCACTCAGTCGTTAATATTTTAATATTTCCTCTGCTCTGACCCTCATAAAGTCATTCAGAGATGCATCACAATACAAAAAATTATCCTCAAAAGTATAATTATCATTTTAATTATTGACATACATTAGCTCAAAGTCACACCGGTCATTTCAACATCTTTATCTATGGGAGGCTCGGGAAACTACATTTAAAAGATATTTTGGACAAATTAGAATCCTTCAAATGTGAACGAGAGAAAATCAGTCAGAAAGAGGAGGTGTTGCCTTACAGTGGGTACTTCCTGTCATTTCTGAGACACGTTTTCCTTCCTGTGAGTCGATGGAGAGATATTTTGTGCCACTGATAATAGCATCAGAAATAAATTTGAGAGGAGACGTGCTTTGATGATGCCGACAGAAGGTTTCACAGCAGCGACGTCATCATTTTGATTCATGGGTTTTAAATAATGGGTGTTATGTAGGGAGTATGGAGTAGTTCTTCTCAGTTTAACAAGCTTAAAATACAGCGTAAATTAATAACTTGCATCAGTTGACCAGTACTAGCTGTTGGTTCCTGTAATTACAGTATTTTCCGCACTATAAGGCGCACATACTAGCCTTTAATTTTATCAAAAACCAACAGTTTGCCTTATATATGAAAAATATATAAGGCCATTCATTGAAGGTGCACCAAATATTGCAGAAAATAGTATAACCTGAGTCTATGGAGGATTTCTGCTCTCTGTTTGCTTTGGTTTAAGTCATCTACATAAAATTCAGAATAAAATTATAAGACGAGGAGAAACATCCTTTATTTATCCCCTGAGAGAAATTATTTTTCCACTCTTTGTTTTGCTATTTTCACACATTAATATATGTACAGGCCCCTGCACACACACACACACACACACACACACACACAAAGGAGCCTGTAGGCATGCAGATAGGGAGAGGGTGATGGTAGAGCGGTGGGCAGCCTAGTCGTGGGACGCCCAAAGAACAAGTTTTTGGAGGATGCTGCCTTGCTCAAGGGCGCCTCAGCAGTGCTCCAGAGGTGAACTGGCACCTCTCCACTGCCAGGTCACACTCCAAACTTTGGGATCCACGTGGGTCTTGAGCCGGCCACCCTCCGGTCACCGGCCCAAGACTTAGTAGACTGAACTACTGCCGCCCTAAAGCATGACTGCATCAAAAACAAATGAAACATTACACTTCATGTCTCCGGTTCACTCAGGATTACATGGTCTTTGGAAATTGTTAATAAATCCCAGAGGAAGAACATTTACTAAACAGTTAATGGTAGAAATCAGGAGCCAAGTAAGTAGTTAGTAGAACCCTGAGTGGAACACACCTTTAATTTATGAACATTCATTGGAGTTTATAGTCATTAATTACATTGACTTGATTGTTTGGACCAATCCTGATCCGGCTCGTCACACAAAGAAGGCTTAAGCTGTTTCTAGGTTTGCAGAAGTAAAGCTACCCCAGCTAGAGTCCACCTGGAGGGACTCTCTTTGGTCTTCAGGTTGAAGGTCCAGACGTAGGTCGGCCCCCGCTGGCGGGTCTTATAGACGGGACATTGGTACACGTTCCTCATCTCCTGTTTGTCCACAGGAATGGCCCTGATGAAGATGACCGGCATGGCTGGGGTGAGCTCCTTCAGGCGAGCGTCGACAATCATCCCAGTCTGTAAAAAAAACAGTTTAGAGAGTAAAGGAGAGCATTTAATAATGTGCTTCCATAGCAGGAAAAAAATACAATAAAGAAATACAGATGTTTGACTTATCTCAGCTGGCACACTCGATGTGAGTTTTTAGAGCACATTATTGTGGTTCCCTTGAAGTGCAGTCAAAGTCACCAGAGTCTGAATCAAAGTCAAGCAGCCTTAGAATGCACACTTTCAACAGCGTGAAACAGAGTGGTCTGTCTCATTAATTAATCCTCCTACACTTAGCGCCTGACAAACACAAGTTTCACCATGAATGCACAGTGACTTTCAGGAAAGAATGTAAATCCTGATGACTTTGGAAAGCTGAGAGGAGAAAGCCTTAATATCATCGGCGTAAGCTATAAAACTTTAAAGAGGTGTTAAATACCAATAACTTTATATCTGTCTGGGAAAATACAAATGATGGGTATCTTGGGGTTCATTGAGACTTAATATCATTTCATATAGTGGTACTAGATACATGTTACTATTGCAGAAGAACTCTATAATATTTAATGTTCAGAGAAAGTTACATAAACACAAACTTCCTCTAATTAATGTAGAATTGTATCATATCTACAAGATATTGATATTAAACATGATTAATTCTTATATTAATTATTAATTCATTATTAATTATTATTATTATTAATTTGTATTATTATGTATTTAATTATTATTATTTATTAATTATTGTTTATTATTATTTACCATTATTATTCTTTCTTTCTTTGTCGATAGTTTTATCCCAGACAATGATGCAGCACTAGAAGATTAGGACACAAAGAGAGGAGGAGGAAAAGCTGAGGGAAAGTGGAGAACCTGTCCATCCACCTTTCTATTTGCTTGGATTTCCAACTTTAATGAAGAAAAAAGGAACCAGTTCTCTAAAGGGAGTGATTTAAGTGGTCAAGTGCACACTCGGCACATTCTCTAATTAAGAAGTCTGCAGGGAAGCTCCTTGAAAGCTGGTTGCACATACAGTAGCTGCATGTATGTGGATAGATGGAGCCCAGGGAGGCTGCGTAATGCGGAGAGAGTCGAGTGCAAACTGGATGAGCAGCGGAAAATCAAGCTACCAAGGGAAGGTGCCGGTCTACCAGGGGTAAAATGTCCAAGTTACTTTACTTGACTCTGTTTAAAAACTGCATTTTGAACTTGGCTCACCTTATGTTCACACAAAGGCTTATTATCTGTCAATGAAAGCCGTGTGTTAAGCGTGGTTTATGTGTTAGCGTGTTCTTTGAATTAAAGTGTGGAGCTCTTGATTTGATCCACACCTCCCCTGGAGACTAAATGTCAGAGTCAGCTGTTTGCTACCTCTGTCACAGTCACCCCCCCCCCCCGTAGAAATCAATGGGTAACTCGTGTACCTGCGTGTCCCAGCGTGCCCCCTCCATGTACAGCCCGTGAACGTAGGCCCCTTCACGGGGCGGGACGCTGAAGTCCTCACGGTTCTTCTTGGTGACGTCACATTGAAGGCACATGCGGTCCAGAGGCCACTCGTTCCTGACACCCAGGGACAGGGACACAGTCACAGAGGTCTCCATCACAGGAACCTTCAGGTCCCATCACACACACACACACACACACACACACACACACACACACACACACACACACACACACACACACACACACACACACCGGCCTTACCTGCGAGCCATCGCCTGCATGATGGCTGTGAGGAAGGACTGGGGGTTGAAGAAGCCGGCCAGCCACACGACAGAAGGTAGCATGAAGTCTCCTGACCAGACCTCCAGCTCCTTGATCCTGGCCAGCAGGTCTGTGAACCACAGGGTCAGGCCAGACATGTAGGGGTAGGCCAGCTTGGTCCAGCTGTCTGGAACCACGTCCAGAAAGATAGAGTTCTGAAGGTTCTCCATATCACTGGTCATCGTAAGTTCTCCCTGGAACGCAGGACGAAATTCAATGTCCAACAGATTTTTAATACAATTCTGCAATGAAATTCACATTCATGGCCTCCATAGAGAACCGATTTTAGTCTGTGTGTTGGCAGAATTACTAAAAACTTTCAGAACACAGTTTGGTGACATTTCTGGAGAAGATGAACTTCTTGGAGAATATTATGTATATTCCTGTGCATACTGAAGAAGAAGAAGAATATTATACTTTATTCATCCCCTTAATCCCCTTTTCCTCTCTTTTTATATTTTTACACATGTAGGTATGCATACTCTAACACACACACACACACACACACACACACACACACACACACACACACACACACACACACACACACACACACACACACACACACACACACACAAGGGGATTGCAGGCATGCAAAGTAGAGGATGATGGCGGAGCAGCAGGCAGCTCCTTTCTGGTGCCCCAATGAGCAGCTTGTTCACGGACAGTGCCTTGCTCAAGGGTAAGTGCTCAGGAGGTGAACTGGCACCCTGAGGGCCCCAGCCTGAGAGCTAGTAGAGTTACTGGTGTCCCTAAACTGGTAAGTCACTCTCATTTGTCTTTGTCGATGCTCTTTATATGATATTACGTTCACTTTGAGGGCGGCACGGTGGTGCAGTTTGCATGTTATGCATTGATTGTAGGTGTGTGTGTGTGTATGCGTGTGTGTGCATGTTAGGCCGTGTATATACTATGTGGCTCCTCGGTGCACTGACATTGCGCCCCGAGTTCACCCTGCCTCACACCCCCCGTCAACACTGGGATGGACTCCAGCGACCCTGTAACCCCAGATAGCAGATGAAAAGGGTACTGACGATGAATGAATGTATTAATTTAACACAATTAATGTATTGTGTCTTATTCTAGATAATTTCCAGCTCTCTTCACACACCAGATTACCAGAGGTCATCAGAGAACACTCTGAATGTGGTTTGTAAAGCTGAGAACAGCACAGACCTTCTCCCATGTCCCAGAATATCCAAACCAGCTACGGGAGAGAGGCGGGGTACAGCCTGGACCAGACACCAACGCCACTCTCCATCCAGAAATCATATTCAAATGTAACTAATCTATTACACTTATTGTAATTAGAGATTACCTGTGAGTGCTTCAGGATGCAAGTTGGCTATCAGTGAAGTAAAAACCGCTCATTGAGTTGAGATGACTCTGGTGATGATTACAGGAAGAATGTTGATGCCAGTTGATGAGTGAATGTCGTACGTCTTCCAGTGTTTGTCGTACTTTGATGAAGAGGCTGTTGTATAATTTGTCTCTTATCCTCTTTCTGATCTGCATAACTATTATAATTAGGGCCCAGGATCGTCAGTGTTGACAGATGCGTCTGCTTCTGTTAAGAAAACTGTGAGTCGGTTTGTTCGCCTTCACCGCAGAAAGGTAACAAAGAATTCCGCGTGTCACTTCCTGTTTGTTACAGCTGATATAAAATGGAGTCGACACCTGTCGGCAACATGAGGTGTTAAATAGTAACAGGCCTCCAACGGGACTGATGTAAACATCCACATAACGCCAGATAAAGAAACACGCTGTAAAATAGCCGAGAGGAGACGTGCAAATGAAAACACTGGTGTCCTTCAGCGGCTGACACTGGAGCTGATGTACTGCTGATGTATAGATACCATATGTGATGGGCAGAACAATTTGTAAGGGGCGATAAGAGCGAGACTGATAAGATTCTGTAGATTAATCCACACCTATGTGCTCTCTGTGAACCTCTCACCTCAGCAAACGTTCTAAAAATAACCCCGATCTATCAGTTCAGCCCCAGCACCCCCCCGACACACCCCGGCACTGCGGAGCCGCCCGCTCTCACCGAGGCACTTCCTGTTTATTCCACTATAAAGACGAAATATGATTTCATTTGCTGGTACAATAGTCGACATGGCTTTTAAATCACTGAGGCGATTTATGGAGGCTTGTAGTATCAGGAGATCGAAGCCGCCGAACCCCGCCCCCTCTACTCTCTTCTGTTATGAACACACCGATCAGTCAGGCTTGACACACACACACACACACACACACACACACACACACACACACACACACACACACACACACACACACACACAGAACGTCTCATTTCTTTATGCAGGAAGATACTTGAGTCATGCTGAAATCTGGGCTTTTGACAAACTGCAGAGATAACGACTGAGTTATGCAGGACGACGTCAGAGTCGAACCAGCATAAATCATAGGTGTGTGTGTGTGTGTGTGTGTGTGTGTGTGTGTGTGTGTGTGACATGCCCATCCTAAATACCTCATTCACCTGTTGGTTGGGCTAAGATCCCACCTCTCCCTGAGACAATAAGCAGTCATATGTTAAGATTATGGGCTGGAACTTGATTGGGGCAGTCATATATCAGGAGTGGCTGGTCACCCCCTCCTGGGTGTAACCCCCCACCCCCCACCCCACCTTGTGGGGAGATGATTAAGGAAATTCCAGGGTAGCAAAAGGGAAAAAAGCCCCAATCAGAGAGGATTACTATTATTGGGGATTAAAATGACCCCGTGCCCCCAGATAATCTGTCATAGCTCCATTGTGAGATAACAGAGGATGTCTGTGATGGACATGGACCTCAGAGGGTCACAGGATGCACAGATTAAGGGAGGGAGACAAACAGAATGACATTGTGAGATGAAGTTTCCTGTAGTTGAATAGAAGACAGGAAGCAGAGCTGGAGGTGGAGGAAATGAAGAGATGGAAGTTCTCTGTGTGTGACCAGGATGGATCAGAGATGAGCTCATCAATCAAGGTGAGATGTTCTGGAGACAACGTTAGAGGGGGCAGACTGATGGTTTGGACACGTCCAGAGGAGAGAGGGTGTTGAGGATGGAGCTGCCAGGAAAGAGGGTAAGAGGAAGACCGCAGAGAAGGTGGATGGGTGTAGTGAGGAAGACATGAGGGCAGCTGGTGTTAGAGAGCAGGATGAAGAAGATAAGCTGAAATTGGAAAGGAAGAAGGAGAAGAATCTGATGGGAAAGTTGTTTTTGAAGACAGTTTTAGGTCTCAGGAAACTAATTG
Organism: Antennarius striatus; assembly: GCF_040054535.1. Taxonomy (NCBI): domain Eukaryota; kingdom Metazoa; phylum Chordata; class Actinopteri; order Lophiiformes; family Antennariidae; genus Antennarius; species Antennarius striatus. The sequence goes on from NC_090796.1 coordinate 1,208,734, forward strand.
TCAGCTCCCTCTGGAGTTCATCACCAACTGTAGGAAAATAAACTACTGGAATGAACAGATCATAACGGCAGGAACACAAATGTAAATGAATCCAATTGACTTTTCCAAGACATTTCCCTCTCTAAACCCTCAAACACATTTAGGACTTTCTTTTTTGTAAATCACAAATTGAAGAAATTGTGAACCAGTGGTTTAGTATGAAATATAAAAAAAATCTTGTTATTTAGTGTACTTTATGTCACTTAATAAGCGCTCCAGTCTCCTCACCTTGAGTCCCAGGCTGAGTTCTCGGAGGGAACGTCTGATCTCCTGCGTCAGGAGGTTCATGCGCTCACATTCCTGCAGCGCCACCACCTGGTAGGGAGTTCTCTCCTCCGCCTTCCCCAGCAGCTCAGCCATGTTGAATTCCTCCGGGAGCTTCTCCATGATCTCCTCCAGCACTGCACGCACCTGATGATAAAAAACAAGAAGAAATAACAAAAGAATGGATTGATCAATCTTCCCTAACAGTTATAGACACGCAGAGGTGGAGAGAATAGCCACTGAAATGAACGACTCTGGACAGATTGGGGTTATCCGTGTCAGATAATCTCAGCACTGCCAATGCTGACATCCTGAGAAACTGTTTGATATAGACTTTCTATAAATATTCATGAGGATGTATTTTGCAAGGCAGCTCTTTGTTTTCAATAACAGTCTAATCCCTCCAGAAAATCAATGCTGACATCATATTTTTGTGGGCAAGTGATGAAAGCTAATGTCTGTGTCAACAGTTTCCCAAGGCAACAAGCATTAGCGATCTATCAACGGATTAGGTAGCGAGGTCATCATATCTATGGATTTTTCACTTCAGCTATCTGATCTGGGTTTGGCAGCTATTGAACGCCGTGAATACAAAGTGAACTTCTTTTGTGAGCTCTGCATAGCTGTCATGTGTACCGACAGCAGGACGCAGGGCCCACAGACACAAAGGTCACGCGTCATAACGTGTCAAGGAATGGAAACACGCTCGCGTGCGGGTTCAGACCTGTCACATGATTCATCAGCTTTTACCAGGAAACAAAGTCAATTTCAGGAAAGCATTTAAAGTTTATTTGTATTTCTTACATTAAAGTTTGTACTTGAGTAACCACTGGCTCACTGTATGTCAGTGTCAACCTCTCTCTCTCTCTCTCTCAAAAAAAAGCTCTGTTTGCTTTTAAATCAAAGCTAATGACTTCATTGTCTGCTATATTTAATAGTAGCTAAATTCTCTTTCTATTTATTTTTAAAAGGCCTTTATTAATTTAGTTTTTAGATTGAATTGAAAGGATTGTAAATATCTGTACCAGGACAGGAAGATGAACCAGGCTTTTTTTTTTTTTTTTTTACTAGACATTAGACTAAAATAGAGGCTTACCAATGTTTTCTTTTCTTTTTTTTTAAAATTTTTCAATTTCATTGATTAATTGAATTTCAGTGATTGTGTTTAGGAGACACAAAGGATCACAGGTGCACCAAGCAGAGTTTAAGAACCAGCATGTTTCTTCCCTTCATTCCAAAGCTGCATGGAGCAGGTAGAGAACTGAAGCAGGTTCCTCTGCCAACATCTGGGTGGAGGATGACCTTATTTATCTGCCTGTTTAGTTGTGTACACAACTTCTCAACAACGCCTTGATGAACCTGTGTGGACGGATCGATTTGGGGTGAGGAAGACTTGACTAGTTTATCTCTCAGACCTGAGTCAGGATGGAGGTCCAGGATTTTCTTCTCTACCAACAGTTTGATAATATTATGGTAATTTTATGAACTTTCCAAAAAATACTAAACTTTGACTGTCAATGATCATAATTCAATATATTCAGCCAATTAGTACTGATTATTTTTACTTTTATTACTATTATTATTTTTACTTATTTTTTTTATTTTTTTATTTTTAATTAAAAGAATTAAATATATTTAGCCAATTAGTAATTATTATTTTAACTGTTTTTATCAGATTTTTGCTACTTAAAGTGAAACTATTTGAATAATCACAGTGATTATGTTATACCTTCATTTTCAATTTGTTCTACTTTGTCTAGATAATAGTGTTACTATGTTATACTATGTTAATAACTATTTTATGTGAACAGGATTCGAGTTATTCTTTAAGTCACTGATGATATTTGTCCTGCGCACATGTTTTTGTATTGATGAAAATGCAGTAATCATTACTGACAGTGTTTTTATTCATGTTTATGAACCATGTGATCATTTATAAACATGTAAGGGAGCATTTCCTAAAAAAAACCTTTTAGAAGAGAACCAGTTAAAAGTCCCAGTTAAAATAAATGGCCAATATCACCCACATTTTTTTTTAATCTTGTCTCAATATTCAGAGAACCAAAACTCATATTTATATTAAAATAAATGCCAACCGTTGAACTTAAGGTGCAGACAAATGCACTCTGTGAAAGATTATCCCTTTCAGAGTGAAATAAGTTTTATTTCCACGCAGTGCTGATCCAGAAAAGACCATCCCTGAATTAAAATCTCCTTGTTGCTGTCAGAGAGTGATTCAGTTTGAGTCGAGTGAGCAGCGGTTCCACCTGTTGCCATCTTACATTTGAGACATGGCTCTAGCCTGGGATTTAGCAATAAAATGGTTTTTCAGTTTACAGAACTACTCAGGGTGTGTGTCAGGTGTGTGTGGGCTTTACTTCTCAAGTATCGAGTTTATACTGGAGATAGAATCAAGTCGAACTTTAACGCTGAAAAACAGAATGAAATGATGTTTTTGTTGAACTGTTTTAGAATTTCTTGAATTGACAGAAAATGAATCTGACAGTGTGAATGCATAATAATAAATAGTTAAATAACCACAATATGTCGTGATGTTAGAATCCAAGAATTGCGAGATAAAGAAAAATAATACAAAAATAGTCAAACATCAGAATCTCAGAATCGGGGTCTGATCTTTGGTACCTTTTCGTCACGTGTCGTCCCTCCACCCTCGCCGCTGCCCCCATCCCTGGGCTGCATCTCCAAGACGGTGCGAAAAAGCTTCTCGGACGTCTGCGTGAGGAAGCCGATCTCGGCGTTGGGGTGGAGGCCGTACAGGTAGGGCGACTCGGGGGGCAATGCGTCGTCAATGTACTGAAGCAGAGATGTCAGAACTGTGTTCAACCTTCTTCAGAAACGTGTACCATGTGGGGGCATTTACCATCTACTGGTCCATAATGAACATAAATATGCTTTTAAGTTAGCGCACATGAAAGTGGAAGTGGAAAAAGCTCCTTTTTGTGGAGCTTTTAAATAAAAACGCTCTTCAAATCATAATGTCCCATAGTTCTGATGGAAAATATATTGGCTTTCAATAAAGGAACACTTTGCAGTCCGCTTGTTTGCGTCCTCTGCTCTTGCTGGCGAACTTCTGCTGAATGCACACACCTGTGCATCGGCCAAGTAGCAGTAAAAGAGCAAAATCACCATCTCTTTTTGTGCTAATTTGGCCTCTATCTTCTACATATACGGTTTGCTTCAAGTGTTTTAAGGAAGGGCCAAGGTGAGCAGCATCCACACCGAGGGGGAAATTAAATACAAGCCGTAGTCCCCCACTCCTTCTGCCTCCCCAAGGACCACATGAGGCAATCCTGGATCTCTGAAAGAACAGTTTTGGAACTACTTTTTCTTTTTTTTCATAGAAATGTTGTTCGGTTGCAGTTTTTCTTCGGGGACACGAGTGAAGATGTTTCCTCCTCTCATAAAGTACAGCCTAGAGCCGTCTGGGTGTCCAAGTGTTCTATAACCAAGTCAGGCTCATGATCATTAGTGCTGATCAAACAGTATATAAAGCTGTTATACAAGATGTTTATTCCAAACTTTTTAATTGTTACTACGCAAAGAGGTAAAGCCAAAGTCATTTGTGCATCTTCACAAAATAGATGGTGTTGGATGCTTGCTGACACAACCACTTAAAGAAACATCCAGGAATTAGGTCTATATTTAATGATTCTGCAGCTCCAGAGCCAAAGTCAGCTCAGGAAGTTGTCTGCTCATCAAGTACACGCAGAACGATGGTTAGAGTACTTAAACCCAATACACACTAGATCCTATGATGCAACGAGTCGTCCACATGAAGGGATCATTGTTGTTCCTCAAACTGGTTAAACGTACAAACGAAGTGGGGTCTGTTAAGGTTTAAAAATGTAAAAAAAATGTTCCAGTATCTTTAGATCAACCTAAAATTTGATTGACTCTTTCTAGACCAAAGATCCATCTCTACATATTTTACCAAAACTCATTGACAATTATTCCAGATGACTTGAAGACAAAGCAAAGACACGCAAGCAGTCATGATGTCACGATCTCCGCTGACACCCAATGGATGGAGTGTTTTGAAAATACTGGGAGCATAATATAGTAGTACCTCAAGGTATTTAAATCGTGGTTGAGCTCGTACGTCAAACAACTCATGTCTCAAATTAATTCTCCCCATTTAAAATAACTAAAATTGTTTTAATCCATTCCAGCCTTGTTATAAAGCTGCAAACCACCTAAATTATGGAAATTTTTTTATCAACTAATAAACATGCAGATTTTACCTGTGCATAATTAATTATATATAAGTTAATTAAACAATGATTTTTTTGTCTTGTCTGCATGTATTCTTATAGTTTAACCTCATAAAAGGGGGTCGACCTTTTATGAGATCAATGCTTATTTTAGTCCTGCAGCAAAATCTTTCGTAAATTTTAATTATTAAAATTTCATTAAACAATGATAAAGTAAGAAAAGAAATGCACCAGTCATGAGAACACACAGGCTACATTTTACTCCACAAACATGAATGGAAAATTGGTCTCACTGATGTTGTATCCATCCGCCAACACGTGGTAAAGAACGAGATCCGGTCTCACTGACGTTGTATCCATCCACCGACACATGGTAAAGAACGAGATCCGGTCTCACCGATGTTTTATCCATCCACCAACACGTGGTAAAGAACGAGATCCGGTCTCACTGACGTTGTATCCATCCACCGACACGTGGTAAAGAACGAGATCCGGTCTCACCGATGTCGTATCCATCCACCGACACATGGTAAAGAACGAGATCCGGTCTCACCGATGTTTTATCCATCCACCAACACGTGGTAAAGAACGAGATCCGGTCTCACTGACGTTGTATCCATCCACCAACACATGGTAAAGAACGAGATCCGGTCTCACTGACGTTGTATCCATCCGCCAACAAGTGGTAAAGAACGAGATGCAGTCTCACTGACGTTGTATCCATCCGCCAACAGGTGGTAAAGAACGAGATCCGGTCTCACTGATGTATCCAACTAGCGTTGGTGTCCCGAGGCATAGCTCGAATATTGGAGTTTTCCCGTATAGGAAACAAAAATATGGACATCATGACGACTCGTATCTTAAAAACCCCATATTTCCAGTCACTTATATCTCAAGTTACTACTGTAATGGACTAATAACCCCCCCCCCCCCCCCCCGCAAAAAACTACAGTTAATCAGATCCTTATGTAGACCATGACCTGAACCTGGGAGGGGGTTGGTCTGTATGTGGTGCTGCTAATGTAGATTCAAATAAGTTGCAAACAAAGATTAAAGCATAAAGTATAAATTAAAATGGATCTGCCATAATGGAAAATCCTATATTGTTGACAAGGACAATCCCATTATTCCAAATACTAATGACTAATGACTTCCACACAGTAAAAACGTGTTTGTTCACCTGTTCCTCACGGGTTCACGTTTCAGACTCTGTGATAAACACTGGTCACAGAGTTCATTTGGACACCGACTGGAAACAATTTTCTGGTTGTCAGATTTTACTGACGGTGCCGCTGATGGAGGTTTGTTCTGGTCTGTCCTCACCTGGTGGTAGCTGTTGTAGTCCATGTTTCCAGGCAGGGGGAAGCCAGGAGCCAGGTACAGCTCCCCCTCCATCATCTCGGGCTTGACATATTCCTCCAAATAGGTCCGACACAGACGACGGTCCCAGTCGTCCGTGATGTGACCCCCATACATGATCTCACCGAACAAGTAGCGCAGGTCGTCAAACGGCACCTGGGAGTTTGGGACAGGGGTGATTCAGCTTTGGCTGGACGGGGGGGCCCGTGGTGTTTAACTGAGGTCGCATGTGTTCAGATTTTCAATTTAGATCACAAAAAGTACCTTTGTACGTTTTTTTCACGAGAATAAAAGCGGAATAGAAACGCCTCTACCTTGGGATTGGCTTCCAGGTAGTTGTAGAGCACATTGATAGAGATGGTGAGATCACCGGTGTTAAAAGGGTATGATCTGTTCCAGCCCTGGGGGCCAAACTTCCTCCTCTCTGCCACCACAGCGTGGAAGTAGCACAGGGCAAACAGGATGCTCTTGAACTCATTCTCCCGTGCGCACATTTCCAGGGTATCCTGGGAAAAAACAAAACAATTTGTGAGGCGTTAAAAGACATTCACTCTTCTCCCGAACCCTACGTTAAGGGTGTGTTAACACGTCACAACGTCACTAGAAGAATAAACTGGACAGGCAGCCTCGTGATCGGTGTTATTTAGTCAGTGACGGACAAACAATGAGATGACAATAAGACTGACAATTAGTTTCCTTTTAATCGTCACGACTTGTCAGAGCATTTCAGCCTCTAACTGTCCCGGACTCATTAATCCAGACAGGCATATAACAATTGGATGTAAATGGCATTGTAATCTCTGGGGGTATAGGGGCAGTTAAATAAGCATGTCAATAACACCTATGGAAACAAAGAAGGCTCAATTCTCTTTATTCAAGCATGTGTCATGTTGAGTGATGATGAAACCCTTTCTCTACCCCTGGTTTGGTGCCCTGGGGAGCTGACTTCTGTAGGGAGCATGGGTATAGTGAAGACTGACGACCACACACACACACACACACATGCATACAGTACACACACCCTCTGGGAGATTAGTTAATATTCTGCACACTGCTCTTCTCCTCAACACAGCTGAAAGAGATGCGTAGCCTCCCTATTCACGGACAAAGAGAAAGGCCATGCAGTCAGACTGCACCCAGGACGAACACACACACACACACACACACACACACACACACACACACACACACACACACACACACACACACACACACACACATATATGCATGTATAACAGAAAAACACATCAGTGCCTCAAACAGATAAAAGGTTAAGAATATCATCGGGGTTTACGTGAGTATAAATGAGTGGAAAATTACAACGATAACCTGAATCGATCACTTCCAACAAACAGCATAAGTGCAAATCCATAACAGCCCATTTTATAGCAGAAGTATAAAAGCTTTATCTCTTTAAAAACCTGAAACTTTCCACCAGACGTCAAATTTAACCCACTCAGACCCGTCTCACAGGCGACTGGGAACAGAAAAAGGCGATGTAGTCGTGTGATTCTCGCTGTGAAAAGGTCAGGAAGAAATAAACCGTCATTTTTCTGGCTTAGCCTGGGTTTTCTCCATGCAGGGGGGCTATTACTGAGAGTTAGCCTTACATTGATTAGCTTTCACTGAGTACCGATGACTAGAAAATTCCTCCGTCCTTACCGCGGTAGACCTCCCTGCGGTTCTACCTACGGCAGGCTTACAGGTACGTTACACTTATCAGGCAGATAGACATCGGCAAACTAAGGATCATGGATATGGACTGGGGGGGGGCTGAGCACTCAGGTAATGGTGTGGAGGAGGATGCATTGGCAGGGAAGCAGTGAGGTAAAGCTGAGATAGAGAGGAGAGGCGATAAGAGAAAAGACAGGTCTCTGCTGTGGTCCCCCCCCCTGTGTAACACCGTCCCCCTGCAGAATGGAACCACGCTAACCTGTAATAGTATGTGGAAGATTCACACATCCTTCAATGAATGGCCTGTTTTAAAACGGTTTTATTCATATCAGGCACACTGGATTATAAGGCTCACTGTCGAGAGGCTTTCAGCTGCGCCTTTTAGTGCGGAAAATACTGTCAGTGTCAGTAACTGAAAAACTACGAAAGAAGCCCTAGAACTGGAATAATACCGATTATTTCCCACCTTTCAGATCATGTGTGTTTCATATAAGAATATGCATTTTTGGATCAACTTTTTGCCGAATACAGCAGCACCTTGAGATACGAGCTGCTCAACATCCACGTTTTTTGAGAGAGGAGCCGTTGTGTTGTCCATATTTTTGTTTAAATTAAGAGGAATATCTAAAACACAAGCCGTGCTTTGGACACCTCCATGTGTTGGTGGATGGATACAGCATCAGATGAGACCGGATCTCATTCTTTCCCACGTGTTGGCGGATGGATACATCAGCTGATGTTGTATCTTGTTCTGATTGGTGGGGTTAAAACGTAGCTCGTGTGTTCTTGTGACTTTTTTGTTTATTTTTATTCTTTACTATTGTTCATGTAACTCATACATAATTAATTATGCACAGGTAAAGTATGGATGTCTATTAGTTGATAAGAAAATGTTATTTTAAGGAGCTTTTTTACTAAGGCTGGAACGGATTAAAATGATTTTAGTTGTATTAAATGGGGAAAATTTGTTTGACTTCTGAGTTCAGCCACAGAACGGATTAAACCCGTATCTCGAGGTACTACTGTAATACAAAGTACACGCTCAGGTAGTGATGCATTTCTTTAGACAGCTATGCTTGGTTGACAATAGCTGGTGGAGCAGCAGCTGTCAGGAAGGGGCTGCTTTTCTGACGAGGAGCTAAAAAGAGCGCTGCAGGGGGAGGGAAGGGAATAATGTGTTCTGTCGTGAGCATGTCAGCAGCATGTGTGTGCTAACACTCCTCTTCCAGAAGGGGAAATCAAAAGTCCATCAGTGGTTTACTCTTTGCTCCTCGATAAAGACGTCTGCCAGCGGAGTAAACAGAGTTAATGAGAAATACCAGAGAAAAGCCAAAGACTGACGTTACAGACGTCAGAGTGAGCTGATGATGCTGGAAAGATCTGCAGCGATGGGGGGGCCGGGGGAGTCAAGCTATTAGTCACATTAAACATCAGATTAAAAAAAGTTTTGAGAAAACTGATGAGTTCAGCTATAACTACACATTTGCACTGAGGTGTTCTTTATTTAGTAGGAGCTACAATATGTGTGTATATACATGAATTAAAGTCGTAAATAATTTAGCACTCTCCTGACACTCCGCGTTACCTGGTTGAAGTTGTCCAGGGCCTTGTGCAGGTTGGCGTGCATCCCGGTCGGGGGTTCGTTGGTGATCTTGATGGAGTTCTCCAGGATGCCCTGAGGGATGATGTGACCCTCGGGGGTGGAGGAGGGCTCGGCGCTGACAAACACCCTGAAGTCGGCGTGGCTTCCCTCTGCATGCTGCTCCAGCAGCTTCTCTAGAGAACTCAGCCAGCGAGCCACCAGGTGGATGTTCTGCAGGTAGAGGAGCAGCAAGCAGAAGACTAACGTGGGTAGAAGGTTCTTACTGATCTCATTTAGTGGAGTGTGTGGAATGAGTCCATTATGGTGGACTGAGGGACTCCTCCTGACTTCACATCTACATACATGGAGCTGCATGGGTCATTTTTTAGTCATGTTCTTTTAAGAATGAGTTGGGGACACCTTTGGGAAATAAATTCTCCACTTGAAGTATAGAGCTTTATACCGACCTGGAAAATGTGTCATGTATAACAGATAATAGCTTAATGCAATATTTATAATATGTTTATAATTATAATTATATTATAATAATTTATGATTATAATAATTATAAATATTAGTTATATTTTTGGCTTTTATTATTATTATTTATTATTTTATATATTCATTTTCCTTTTTGCTCTTTGTCATTATAAACCTAAATTATAATTTATAATTATAACTGTAATTTAGGTTTGTAATGACAAAGAGCAAAAAGGATGAATTAAAGTGTTACACATTCCGTCCTCTCCGTGACGGTGCTGTGACACTAAATTAAACGGTACATATTATTTGAAAGCCGCTTCCAGGTTACATTAACAGAGCGTTCTCTGGCGGAGCTTCAGTCTGACTTTTCTGCATATTCATCCGTCAGTGGAGCTGACTTGTACGATCACATCAGCCTGGATGAGCTCAATTTTCCATCTCAACTGTCCCGACACTTACAGGATATCTGGTGAATGATAAGGAGTCAGCCGAGCCCCCCCAGATCTCACCGTGCAGCCCTAACCCATTCCCTAAATCTAATTACAGCACTAATAACTGCAGTCATTAATTCATAAGCCTCTTTACTTTCTCATTTCCATTTGATGTCCGTATTTAATCTCCTTCATGATGGTTGAAGTTACGCCTCTTTCCAAATGACGGGACATGACAGGGAGCGCGACGTCAAGGCGAGTCGAAGAGAAAGGAGAAAAGTTTTACGTTGTGTCTGAGAGAAGTCTACAAGGGAAGGAGATAAGTGAGTCTCCTCTCTGTGCTGCAGAGAATAATGAACGGTTCACAAATTAAAAGCCTAAATCCAGGCTCTGTCTCATCAGCACCACCTGTCTTCTTCTCCTCCTGACATGTAAATAGTTTGGCAATAAAGGGAGCCAACAGAAGAAGTGAGAGCCTCGCCACAGAACTCGTCACTGTAATGAAACCATTCATCCTCCAGCTGCAGGGGGAGACGGGGATGGGATGGGGGGGGGGACGGACGGACCAGACAGACAAACAAACAAGAAGACGTCGAAGTCACTGCGTTGTGGCTTTTTAATTAACTTTCAGGTGTGTGTCCCCCCCCCCCAACGTCCCCTTCATAAGGCCCCCAGCCCCCGTGATGCTGCGCTGATGCTGCATCACACACACACCCATTTACATAATAATAAAGAATCTGAAAACCATTAGAAAACACCACTGGCAAGGTCCATGATGCATTGCTATCAAACACAACCGGAGGCAAACGGTGATGACACACACACACACACACACACACACACACACACACACACACACACACACACACACACACACACACACACACACACACACACACACACACACACACACACACACACACACACACACACACACACACACACACACACACAAATCTGTTATTGTGAACAGGTTGAACAGAGAAGTATGGATGTCAAGAAAACAACCAAGGTAAAAAGTTATTTTAGATTTCTAGGGTTTGGTCGAGTGAACATCACATAAGTCCAGTTCTTTTTGTCCTAATATAACTTTAATTTAATTTAATTTAATTTAATTTAATTTAATTTAATTTAATTTAATTTAATTTAATTTAATAATAACTGACAGTTATTATTGTGAGAGGCTTTCACCACACAGTAGTACCTCAAGATACAAGCTGCGTGAGTTATTTGAGATACGAGCCGTCCCTCTGGACATATTTTTGTTTGACATCTTAGCAAAATTGGAGATACGAGTCGTGCTTCGGCACACCACCTCTAGCTGGCGGATGGATCCAGTATCGGTGAGACCGGATCTCGTTCTTTACCACGTGTTGGCAGATGGATATGTAACTTTTGCATTTCTATTCATATTTTATAATTGTTTATGTAACTTGTATATAATTTATTATACACAGGTAAAGTCCGCATGTCCACTGGTTGATAAAAACATGTATTACAATTTTTGAACGGATTAAAATGATTTTAGTCATTTTAATCCGTTGTTTGATTTTCGGGCTCAGTCACAGAACGGATTAAACTCTTATCTTGAGGTACGACTGTACGTTAAACAGAAGTGCAGAGAGGCCAAACAGAATATAGATCAGCCAAAATGTTTATCCTCCACAGAAAAACAGGAAAAAAATTCCCCAGTAGCCCGTCTGTTTGCTTTCATTCTGTTTCAGCTGAGCTGACAGTTCCGATATTCCTGCATTGTGACCATGTATCATTGACATTGTGTGAACCCAGTCTGCAATGAGGGCTCTCTTCTTTCTTTTCTGCTCTAAAATACCACCAATATTGTTGTACACCTTTACAAAAAACGTTTGGAAATTAATATTTTCTATAATTAATTGTAAGTCACATCTGTTTTAAAATGCGTTGCTTTTACTTCTATTCCAGTCAAAACTAATTTTGGTCAAAATCACGAATGTTTTTTTTCCAGATGTTGTCCCAAAATGTAAATGCAGATGTTATTTATGGGTCAAGAACAGATGTAAACGGATACAGGAACCCAGTCTGACTTGAAGACCTACAGTAAAGACAGAACTAGATTCAGATCACAGCCAGCTGATGGAAATACAATGGAATTGTGAAATATGACTTCCAAAATTAAAAATACCAGCAAACTTCAAACTAATCCTCAAAAGGGTGGCTAGCTGAGATGAGAAGATGTGGGAGGGGGGACAGGCAGCAGGTTTCTCTGCGAGGTGGGAGGACGTGAGCAGTGATGAGAGGGTGGAAGGGTTTGAGAAAATAATCAGACTAAAGTATAAATGAAACACGTTGGAATGATGTGGGAGGAATAATAGAGACAGGAGATACCGTCCCCCCCCCTCAGCGCCAGAGGGTTTGGCAGGCAAACAACCGCCGATGACAAAGCAGGTGGGTGGTGTGTTGCCGGGGGGACAAGGCCCTTCTTAAGCCAATCGATCCAGATTCTTATGCAAAGGTAATTAAACAAATGCTTGTCTCTGCTATCCTTGGTCTGCAGAATGTGAGGCGACGGCGCCCCAGTCTCCGTTTTAACTTCTACCAGCTGTGTGAATTACAAGAAAAGGGTGTCCCGCAGTGCCTGGTCTGCAGTACGCACCCGTCGATACTTCCCATTAGAATTCTACCAAGGTTTCCACTTAAAATGCAAACAGAAGCTCTCCCCTCCGGATAAGAAGGGAACAAACAGCGCAGCTGTAGATATTGTACTGTAAAATGCTGCGCCCCCTTTCAGGTAGGAATTTGCAAAGAAAATTAAACTCACTTTTCCATGCAGATAAAACCTGTGAGGAAAATAAACATCCCATTGGGCATGCAATGAAAAATAATGTGTAGATATACCTCATTCACAGGCCAATCCACCTAAAACTGCATTGATGTGTTGCCTTTTAAATTATATTTTTTATCATTTGACACCTTTTGTGAGATTTAACTTGACTCAAATTCAGAATGTTTGAATTTTATCTTTCAGGCTAATAACACGATGCTTTCATTAGAGATAAATCGGCTGTTCTGTGTAGGATCTGTATGTAGATATGAGGAGATTAAACGCGTCAGTGGTGTGTTTTCTCTCTTCACCTGAGTGGGATGTGAATGCTGGCGTCGTACCTGTAATATGACCCAGTGGCCATTCTTGGCTGCCAAATCGAGCGCTTGTTCAGCGACGACCTCCTGACCCTGACCCAGAGAAACATTGTGGAAGTTCTTGTTGTCGAATGTGAAGCCCAGCTTCTTCCCTGAAAGGAAACGCGTGGTTTAACACTCTGAATAAAGATGTCTTCACACAAACATTACAGCCGTCTGAACCCGGGGAGAGTCAGACTGTCAGATCAACCATCCTTTATTCTACAGGTTCAGTTGTGGCTTTGTGCAGGTTGCTCCATACTGAAAGGAAAAATGAGAATTAACTGGTGGTAAAATGCTTGACATCATGAAAAGAAACAGGTACAAGCTTGATTTGGTGGTTCAGAGGTTTTTGCAGAAGTTCTACCTTTGTTTTCTTTTCTTTTGATGATCATTTATTTAACGATATATTCTGAGGCGTTTTGCCTCGACTGTGTGACAGCGACAGCTGGAGAGACCCGAGAGGAGACAACTGCAGCATCTGCTGCTACAGGAATATACAGTACAGTGGTACCGCTACTGAAGAATGTCTCTAAACGTTCTACTTACGGAACGCCTCAACAGGAAAATATTACCTTTAGTTATGAAAGAAATTTCGAGTTACGAAAGGTTAAAAATACAGTTTGGGCTGATGCTCGCAGCTCCCACAGGTTCCTGAATGCAACATTCTCATAGCTGCTCTGCCATTGGCTACTACCTAGCATACTGGCATCCCATTGGCTAAGAGGACCTCTGTGTGGGGCTAGATAGGTGTCTATGTAGCGTCCTCCTCATTCGGCCCTCGACCCGTGAGGCGTTCTGATAGTTTTACGTAAATATATTAACTTTTACAGTATTCACTATGGACCCCAAGAAAGTGACGGAGAAAAGAGGAAAAGAAAAGACGGAGAAAAGAGTTTTTTTGTCCGTACAAACAAATCAAGAGATGATAGAAAAGCCTGAAAAAGGGATGCGTTTGGTTGATCTCTCCAAAGAATATGGCCGTAATGCATCTACAATCACCACGTTATTAAAACTAAAGGCAGTTTAAGGAGTTTAAGGCGTCGTGTGGGTGGTTGGAGAAGTTCAGAAGGAGGACTGGAATTCACTCTGTTGTTCATGGTGGGGCAAGAGGGCATGAACCAAGGAGGGCAAAAAACAATGAGGACAGCAGTTAAAAGGTAAATGACCATCATTATTATTCTTTATTCTGTTTTTTACGTTATACACAACTCTCATTTATTGTGTAATAATCTAATTGTAACATGTATTTGTTACATGTTTTGATGCATTTTTATGCTTTATAAAACATTTATGTCTGAATTTTGGGGGCTTGGAACGGATTAGGGGATTTACATGGAAAACACGCCTCTACTCACGAAATTTTCTACTTAAGTAATTTCTTCTGGAACCAGTTAATTTGGTAAGTGGAGGTACCACTGTATGATGGTTTCACACGATGACCTGCTCATGTGTAAGCAGAAGACAAAAGTTTTCCCTTTGTTGACTTGAACATATCAGTAAAACAGAAATGCTTACTGCGTCTGTCTGTTTCTGCATCTGGATCGACTGCTTAGCTGCTATAACACATCACTACAATAGAAATGAACACGCAGAGATGACTGAGATAACAACCCTCCCATGTAAGTCCCATTAACTAAACCACCTCGAGTCGAGCCTTTGTGATTTAGTTCAGACAATACAATTATTTCTATCTGTTTCATTAAATCCTCAAACCTGGCAGATAGTGAGGATTTTTTTTTTTCTCAGGGAAATTAGTCCCCTGGAGAGCATACAAAATCACATCACCTATCTAATGAAAATCTAATTGAAGCCTAATACCAGTGAGAAACCAATAGTCACAGCTATAATGGAAAAGCACATCTTTGTGGTGGGGCTTAATGTGTCTGCTGCCGCTCATCGTCCTGATGCTGTCTCCGCGGCGCTCTTCTGCTCGCTTACTTTTTAGCTTTGATGTGATTGACGAAGCTCAAAGCGAGGGTGTTGATAATCAATAATCACACCCCTCCCAGGCAGTTCCAGCAGGAGTACTCCCTCTTATGATAATAGGAGAGGATGATGGATTTAACACGGGGGCCAAAGGTCTGCCTGCAGCAGCTCTGAGGCTGATTTAACCACCTGCTGCTGCCTGGGATGCAAGAATTTGCAGAAATGGAACATTAGAATAAAATATTTTTAAAAAACATACATACAAAGAAACAATAGCTACTGTGTGTTCCAGAATGAAGGATGTATGGATTTGTATTTTCCGGAGGGGTTTTTAAGCAGACAGTGAACAGACATGAACTGTAAATCCATCACGATGATGAATTTACATTCAAAAATGTTCAGCGAGTCGATTATAATGGGAACGCCATGGAAATTTCTTTTGTTCCAGTTAAATGATACAATCACTGAAATCTGAATATTTCATAGAGCTGACTTCAAACGCCGACATGAATTATTTGGTGTTGAGCTGGAATCATGTCGTGTTTGTTCCAGGTGAGCTCAAAAAGCTTCTTTTTGGCACAAAAATTCAAGACCTCCTGCTGCCATCTGCGATATCCACACAAAGAATGTAAAATATGTTTTAAAGCAATGGCATTTATTTTCTGATGCCCCAAATGCACCAATGGAATCAACTCATATGTTCATGACCTTTATTCTAATCCCTTCAATCTACCCAATCTGTTGTGCGTTGGCAGCGATTGGCTGGTATCAGCGGAGACACTGGTTTCCTGGATGATCATATTCAGTAGGAATGAGAGTAGGATCCAGGTATGCAGGTATGCCTACGCTTAACTTCAATGAACTACCTCCATCCTGCACGTTGTGAATCCTCTGATAAAGGAATGAAAGATAAACTGGCAACAGGTGCTCAGAGAAAAGTCCAGAAGACACTCCCAGGCTGGATTTGACATCTTATCAGGGATGAAACCAGTATTACCATGTTTCTCCACATCCTTCAAAGGATCCACTCCAGGAGAGAGGATGAAGAACATGGGCGTGGCCGGACCCGACTCTTCAAAGGAGACAGCAAAGTCAAGAGATCTGCCAATCACGTACTTGCTCCCCAGTCTCTCCTCCACAAAGTCCCTGTGGGGAGAAGATGAGCCGACGTGATTTTAATATCTTTGAGTAACTTCAGTAGAGCAGTGAATCACACACACAGCTGCCTGTAGAAAATGTTCAAGTAGTTATGACTGTGTTGTCAGGGTCTGGATTACAGAGTTCATCCATAAAATATTATCATTTCCTCAGTTTTGTTGCATCACCAAGTAAAAATGTCACTAACCAATACGTTAGTCTGATATCATAGCCATAAACACAGTAAAGGGACATTTAAATATAGCATATGCTGTCCAACATGCATTATCATTATTATTATCATTTAATTCCATTTAGTCCTATTTTTAAAGATTAGAGAGCAGAAAAACATACAAAAGATAAAGGCCAAAGCAATATTTTGTTATATATACATTATTATTATATAACTGTCATAGGCCTGTGTTACTTATTATATATAAAAACCAGTGACATGGGTCGAGCTTCCTCTTCCTTCCTCAGCAGATGTTGGAATGGCAGCGTGGAAAAGAATATATAAAACCATAATGTTTAAATACAGCACGAAAAGAACGACAACCACAAATCTGTGCCAAAAACGTGTTTTCAATACTAATCAACTAAATATTCACGCAGCATGGAGACATTTTTATATTTACAAATGAGTTTTGTATCTGTCTTTATATCTGTACCAGTCCAGTATTTGTCAGGTTCTGTTAGATGTCATGTATTTTCTGTGTACATCTTTGCTGGGATGGTATTTGAAGGTAGACACGTTACATAACAGTTAGTTTAGTTTATTTCATTCAGTTATCCTGATGAGTGACACAAAATTACCGTGACTGAATTTGCTATAGTTTAGAATTGAACATTTAATTGTTTAAGCCTCTGATGTTGCTGTAACGTTGCTCACAACAGTATAAATGCATAAATTCAGTTGGGTGCGATTTTTCATTCATTCATCCATTCATCTTCATTAACCACTTCTGTTGTTGCGGTTGCTGGAGCCCATCCCAGTGTACTTGGGGTGTGAGGCAGGGTACACTCCGGGTGTGACGCCAGTGCCGCCAAGGCTATTTTATAATGACATTATTAAAATTGTTAAACAATAATGGGTTCACCAAATGTAATTAAAAAGAGGAATTATATAGAGGTCTACAATTTAACTCTGGTTTACCTCATCTCAACTGATAATACACGACCTGTTATGTGAAATACTACAGCAACTGGTCATGTGACCTCTGTTTACCTGGTCTCAGGTAACGCCTCATTCAGTCTGCTCTATCCAGATGTCATTGCTCAGTATAACAATAAATTAAGCAGAACTGTTTAACTGACATTCAACATAATTAGTGAGTGGCAGACAACCAACTCCTTTGTATCTCTCTGCTAAACTTGCTAACATGGCTAAACTTGCTAATTTTGTGTGGGTATCGGATGGATTTCTAGTGTATCATCTCATCAGAGCCTATGAGAGTGATGCTTCTTCTGTCCAAATCTGATGGAGATATTGAATAAAGTGAATTCAGTTTGTTGTTTTTTAACTTCACCAAAAGCTAAACTACTGAAATCTATTTATGCGATAACTTAAGATCAACATTTAGTTAAAAACACTCTCCTTTGAGACATATTTGTTTTCATGTTTGAAAAAAATCACATTAATTTGTAACATTTAATTTAATTTGTAACAGTACAATATGAGGTTGTGGCAGCAAAGTAACAAGGGAAAGGTTCTATTTGTTCTTACAGTCAAAATACAAAGTAAGTACACCTATAGTTGTAGGTACTATTTTCTTTTTCAATCTGTTTTTGTGTTTTAACACCCACATCAGACATCCGTGTGAGTACCAGGTGAAAAAGTGTTCCACATGTACGTTATAGCATTCAACAATGGAGGATTTGGGTTTTTCTGCTGAGCTGTTCCTCACGTCTCACCTGACGGCGTACGTCATGCGGTCCGGCCTCAGGGCCCTCATCATGCAAAGCCTCTGCAGTGAGCTTTTGCTCTTCCATTCCTGGGGGAATTTCTCCTTTTCCGGGCACTCAGACTCCACAAACTTCTTCCAGCGTTTGGCCGAGCCCTCGATGTCTCTGTCCAGGTTCCTGAACTCTTCCATGGAGCAGAGGGACTGGTGGTTGGAAGGAAAACATATTCATAAGGACATAAAGTGCTGCTATTCAGCGATCAGTGATGAACGTTAAAGTTTCTGAACACATCAGAAAAATTTCACAAAATAAGCAACTTTGTTTGCAAAATAAACCAAACAGGGGACTTATCTCTCCTCATGCCTTTGAGGACACCCACTCAAAGGGAAATGCTTGAGTAAACAGGATCCCTTTCCTAACGGGACGGTGGGGGGGACTGAGTCTATATGCGCCGCACAGCCAGCGAGGGCTTCATCGGACGCCCCGGATGACAGGCACCCCGTCCCACCCGCTGACAATTCCACACAGAGTCACCCCCAGCAGCTCCAAACCCTGACAGACGAACACCTCCAGCGTGGAGCCGTCAGCCGCGCTGCTCAAACCACCAGGCAGGTGCACAACTTTCCCAAAGCAGTTGTCTAAAGTGTTTCTGAGCGCATTTTCATTTCATCCAAATCGTTACAACTACAACTGGAAAGAACTTTTGCTTTTATAAACTAGGAGAGCTGAATATTGTGACAGGAAAGATGTAAAATGTAGAAAAGGGCTATGACTGGGAAATCATCTAATTGCCACCATGTACTGAAAAGATGACCCCTGCACCACTGCACCATATCTTACTGCGGTAAAACAAGAAACAATGACTGGTTTAATAGGAGAGATTTACACATGTCTGATTATTCTTCACAACAATGAAGCAAGAAAAGAGAGGGAATAAATGAGTGATGATAATAAATGGGTCGGATGACACGATCAACATGAACATCATGAGATCAAGTCATTACTTTTTTTAATTAGGGTAGCAGTAGCTCAGTCCACTTGGTCTGGGCTTGAGCACTGGAGGTCGGCCAGTGTGTGTGTGTGTATGTGCACACAGACACACACACACACACACACACACACACACACACACACACACACACACACACACACACACACACACACACACACACACACACGTATATAATGTATAAGAGTATATATAAGAGAGGAACAACATTTATCTATGGGGATCAGTCTAGTATAAAAGAAATTCAGCAATGGCATGCTTTCTGTTCTTATATAGGTAAGAACCTACAGATAAGAACACACAGCAGTACCCTGAAACATGAGACTGAGAACAGATCACTGTCATATCGTAGTCATGCAGAAGTGACATCGCTGTACCAAACACTGGTTGGCTTGGACTTTGGTGGCGGACTTTGTGGAGTGGTGCAAGCAAAACAAGCTCCAGCTGAACATCTCCAAGACTTAGAAGATGGTCCTGGATTTCTGTTGGACACCCTACTCTCCACAGCCAGTGGTCTTCAAGGACAGGGGAGGGAGGTGGTAGGAAACTACAAGTACCTGGGACTGCAGTTAGACAGCAAACTGGACTGGTCTACCAACTTTGTCAGTCTGAGCCTGGACTCTGTAGAGACAATTCTGGAGAGTAGGACCATGTCCAAAGCCAAGGCTATAATGAGTAACACCAGCCACCCCCTGCACACCACCTTCTCACAGCAGAGGAGCTCCATCAGGGATAGACAGCCTTAACAGAGATCCTCCACAAAGACTGTCCACCAAGTGGGCCTCTGGCTATCTGTTCTTTTCTACTTTTTATTTGCTTAGTTGAATTCCCTCCCTACTTAAATCTTTCTTTAGATTGTCTTGTTGTGCAGTGAATGTCCTGTACTGTCAGTGTTTTCCTCTCGTGTGTTTAGTATCTATCTATCTATCTATCTATCTATCTATCTATCTATCTATCTATCTATCTATCTATCTATCTATCTATCTATCTATCTATCTATCTATCTATCTATCTATCTATCTATCTATCTATCTATCTATCTATCTATCTATCTATCTATCTATCTATCTTGTGCCACCTCAGAGATCCATTGGCATTGATAATGCAAACAGAAAACACACTTTGATGGTGTGCAGCTCTTAGAGGAACTCCCGATGGGCGGCTCCCCTCAGAGGACTGTTTGATCTGATATAGAAATGGACAAAATGTCCATGTGAACCCCTAAAATTGGCTTTCCTGTAACTGCTCACCACTGGGCGTGAGGTGGGAAGGTAGAGCGAGACAAATTGGCTCAGCACACTTTTCAACTTTGTGTGTTTAATTACCACGGGCAGCTGGCAATTTGTCAGGCACAATGAGTGGAGAATACACCGGGTCTCAAGGGATTCCTGCTCAGCTAATATTATCAAGAGGGCCAAACAATCAGATGATCTTATCTTCGCTAAAGCTTTCCAACCGATTATGCTCCCAAATGCGATAAGAAAATTGAGTGACAGAATTTGATTTGCAGGCCCTTAAACATCCACAGTGGGGAAAGGCCATCTCCAAAACCTCAGAGGGGTTTGGGTTAAGTTAATATTCTAGGCGGTACAGAGTTAAAAATTCATGAGGCTGAGAGGCTGAAAAAACAGGCTGCCATTGGGGTTTAGTTTGCTGCTAAACTGATGTGACAAGAGGAGAACGTCCACAGGCCTGCATCTCCAGACCTCTGCTCCCCAAGACCAAATAGTCTGTTCTGGTGTCCTTTCAATGTTAAACTGCACCCGGGTCACAGAGCTGCACTGGGCTCCAGAGAATCCACAGCAGCTCTTTAAACTATGTTTATAGCACAGTTGTTGCTGGGAGACCGAGCGGCTCAGATGACATCAGACGCTGCATAAAGTGGATAAGTGCTCAAATGACTTAGGGGAAATTGTGGATATCAGTCATGCCTCTGCTACCCGACCGGCTGGAGGGAGATGTACTGTAGTCTGGAAACACTTCAGTCCGTTAAAGCGTTCTGTAGTGACGTGATTGAAGGACGTCCTAATGGAATTCTAAATTTAACACCGTATAAGCATCTTTTAAATGGATTTCTTCTGACATGTAGTGTTTTTACATTCTGACATGCTTTGGTGTGCTGCAGATTTGTGTGACTTTGGTAAAAAACGTTTACAAAAGACTTGGAAGCATTCAGTTAGTAAAGTATCTTCTTTTGAGTCAGCTAATGTTTGTCATTGGATATTACGGAGTGACGACCGCAGCGGTCTCGTCTTCTCTGCCTTGCGGGCCACGGGTGTTATTGGTGCCTATCCCCGCTGGCTATGAGAAAGAGACAGGGTACACCTCGGTCCTGTCGCCAGCGCATCACAGGGTATCACAGACTAATATACATTAATCACATCCCGCTCCAAAGCGCTGATATATTATAACTGTCAGTTCATCCGTTTTTCCATCAAATATCTTCACAACCGTTGCAGATAGAAAGATGAAACAAAAAGCACATGACTCAGGCAGCAAAGGGGATGAAAACGAGATGATGACCCTGACCTTAAGAGAAGTAGGTCAAGGTCAAATTTCAACTTTTGTACACTCAGGAACCAGATAGGATAGGTTAGGATAGGATAGAAAGACGAGGGGGAAGGCCAGTGTGAGTAAGACCATAGATCAAAGCTACTGGTTTGACCTATGTAAGTAGGTCAGGGTGAAATTTTGAATTCAGGGGTGTCGCGGGACGTTGCAGTCTGTGACTGCATTGGTTCTTGTTTATAATTGAATGTGCGACTTACACCAGACCTCACTGCTCCAACAAGCAGCACAAACTCAGCCCAGCAGAGAGCCGGAGTGACAAAACTAATGTCTGGTGCAAAAACTTCAATAATTAAAAACAACATTCCCATTGTGCATAAATACCAGATATGATTGTTTTGTCTGATCCCATCGTGTTCAACCCGCTTTATTTCACAACATCGATGACAACAAATGATTTTAGCATGTCGACATGCTGTGGAATATAATTATCTAAGAACATTATGATGCTTTATCATGAGGCGATGGTTTAGTAGTTATGTCTCTGAGTTTGTTGAGCTGAGCTGCTGGTTAGGGGTTTGGAGCCTGCAGTTTGATCAGAAGCTAAACCGTTAATGTCATTGGAATTGGTGGATTTTACCTGCTGAGGTCACAAGAAAGTTTGAAGAATCTATCTTTCATGCAGAAATTACCCTCAGTGATCTCTAACACAGAAATTTGCCGCTGACTTGTAAACTATTGAAAATGATGAAGTTGGAGGAGATGGAGAAACAGAGTAACAAAATAAATAGTCCTGTTAGCTATGTCCACAAATCCAGTTTGACATAAAACTGGACGAACTCGGAGTGGTTTGTAATCCAGACAGGGTCATTAGTGTGAAGGTGTTTCTGGAATAAAATGTTTGATTTTTTTTTTTTTTTGTTAAATATTTGAGGTAAATAATGTTAAATGGAGAAAAATATCCTTTACTATGTCAAAATAATGTTGAAAAAATACATTCTATTCAAAAAAGAGCTTAGTTTGCTGCTGATTCGTGATTCCATTCACTCAGTAATTGCTTCAGCCCCGACACCAGACACAGGACCCAATTTATAACACACTCTCAGACTGACCGCACATTAAGAAGACATAATAATAATTTGTCATCATGACTCTTATTGTACCTTGATCCCTCCCCATGAATGGTTGGACAGGAAATCCACTGGTGACGTTACACCTGGCTGGACAGGATACCTCAGAAGGAAGTCCAGCTCTGCCGGGTTTATTTCTTTATTTATCAGCAGGATCTGAGAACACAGAAGGAGTTGTGTTTCCAGCACACACCGCGTTCCCTTTCCACATGATTAGATCCAAACAGGGCCGCCGGTCTCAGCAGCGGCAGATTCAATGACAAGCCTGTACTCCAAACAAACCATGCAGAAGATGAATCCGGCTTCCGTTTCCTACCTGGAAGGCGAGCTGAGCGATGTACGTGAGCTTGTCGTTCTCAAACAGGCCTC
The DNA here is from genome assembly GCF_040054535.1 of Antennarius striatus. Taxonomy (NCBI): domain Eukaryota; kingdom Metazoa; phylum Chordata; class Actinopteri; order Lophiiformes; family Antennariidae; genus Antennarius; species Antennarius striatus. The sequence goes on from NC_090796.1 coordinate 1,231,938, forward strand.
TGGTGGTGTACTGGAAAACTGAGGAGGTGATGCTGTCAATTAGGTGGGACACCCGCTGCTTCAGAGCCTCGTCCGGCTCTGCCTTCACAACTGCTTTCTGGAAAACCACACTGAACGCCTGAGGACACACAGGAGCAGGGATTACATCCAGCATTGTCTCAGAACCGCACATCAAACTGGTACCAAAATAACTCATGTTTACTGCAAAGAAACAATACAAACACATTATAAACCAAAGACAGGGTTAGGGTTAAAGTTAGGGTTCCAGTAAGGGTTAGGGCTCATTTCAGTGTTTAAACGCAGTATTTTCCACACTATAAGGTGCACTGGATTATAAGGCGCACCTCCAACAAATGACATTGTAAAACGTCTTTTCATACATAAAGCACACTGGGTTATAAATCTCACTGGATTATAAGGCTCGCTGGATTATAAGGTGATTTGTCAATTTTTGAGAATATTAAAGGCTTTTAGGTGCACCTTATAGTGTGGAAAATACTGTAATCTCTCTGACATGATGGACATGAAGTATTCCGTCACACAGATGCACTAATAACAACGAAAGGCTTTTCCTGTTCTTATAGAGGAACACATTCATCATAATTGTCATGTTGTCAACACAGCAGATCTTCCCGTACCTTTTTAATGGTAAACTAATCCCATGTGCAGACCCAAGCCAACAATGAATGCTTCTATTAACAGTCATGTGTGTGTCAAACCTTTATATATCTCCCTTGTCCCCAGACAATCAGTGAGATAGACACCCCGACTAGAGCCCACCCCCACCGTCCTGCTCTCACAGGTAGAGGAATAAGTATTAATCCTCTCAACAGCAAATAGATTCACGAAGGAAATATAATCTCTGCTGCCATTGTCTTCACAAATAACATGTATTTCCACTTAAACTCCGCTGTACTGCACGTGGCTGGACACAGCCAAAGAGTAGTGGTTTTAACATTAACCACACAAATACACTGTTATTCAATGTTTAACCAGTATTTACTGCGTCGTCACTTCTTGTGCATGTTATTAATCTAACGTTTCAATATATGATGAGGAAATGTAGTTTAGGAACATTAAGTGTATAAAATATGTGGTCCTTCTTAAATTTGGGGCAGTAGCTCAGTTTGTGGTCTTGGCTTGGGGCACCAGAGGGTGGCCGGTTCAAGGCCTGTAGAGGAGCCAGTTCACCTCCTGAGCACTGCCAAAGTGTCCTTGAGCAAGGCACTGAACCCCACAAGCTGCTCTATGGACACTTCGTGGTTACCCTTCACTCGACCATCTCACTCTCCCTTAAACCCATCTTATACACCCTCAGTCAGAGCTGTTGAGTAGCACAAGGAGTTTATGAATGTTAATGGTTGAAATAAAGACACCGTCAGTTTCGCTCTTCTCATTTTTGTTGAATACGTTTCTCTTTGACACTTTGGCTGCCGTAAATGAAACGTCTACCGAACACATTGGTACAAATAACGGCTTCTATGTCCAACACCAGTCAACTAATTCAGATTGGACTTCTGACTATTAACAACCTGTGAATATGCCTCCTCAGTCAAATCCTTACACATACAAAGGAAATATGTCCAAAAGACACACACACACACACACACACGTGTAACTCCTGAGGTATTTCATGAGTAGCAGGCGTGACTGTAGATGGAATAATCATCCTTAACTTCTGCTCTGTCATCCGTGTCAGTTTAGCATCGTCACACTTACCCGCAACCTTGTGTGTGAAGATGACAGATTATAACGCATTTAACTTCCACACAAGGTCAAAGGTATGTGTGTGTGTGTGTGTGTGTGTGTGTGTGTGTGTGTGTGTGTGTGTACTCTGAATGTGTTTCCATCTGATTACACTCAGAAAGAACTCGGGCTAGCGCTGCTACCTGCAGTCGGGAGTGATTGCAAACCATATCTCAGGCTGCCTCGTCTCAGCGCTCGCTGGCTGACAATAACCGAGACATTACGCTCTACATAACCACATTAGGGAGCCGCAAACACAATAACAGCAGGGCAAAGAGCATAAAACACACAAAGCAAACTGGAGAAACAGGGGAGGAACAGAGGAATGAGTGTAAAGAGGAGTTTCACTGAGGGAGCCAACATTGCACGTCAGTCGTCAGGATACCTTGAGAGAGAACTGGTACATGGGGTGGATTTTATTGAGGTCGTTCATTATGAAGTACAATAAGGAAGCCCGCGCTGCCGCTGGTCGGTAGTGCTCCCGAGCCTCATTGATTTTAGCCTCTGTCACCTTGGCTTCTTTTACCTACAATAAAGACAGCAAGAACAAACAGGATGACGCTCACACACACTCTGCACACACACTCAGGGTTCAACAATCAGCATAAGATGAAATTGTGCATCATCCAATAAGACATCCTCGGATGAGGAGCAGAGTTATTCCAATTTCACGGTTCTAGCTCAAATGTTCTCACCGTGTGTGGAACACGACGATTACGTGCCCCCCCCCCCCTCCTCCCCCCAGCAAATGCCCGTGCAATTCTACTTAAGAATGAACATCTTCAAAGGCAGTGCTGGCCGTCAGTACACACACCCTCACATCCTCTCACATCACTTTCACACGAGTGTGATAACGAACTCCGTCCTGAGGTGATGTCAGCTGATCCCTGACCAGAAAAGGGATGAGGAGAAAACTGAACACTAAACGCTGTAGGCTGAGTTCACTAATGCACAATTATTCCCTGCATTTGAAATAACAATCACATTCAGGGAAGGTTAATTTAAAATGAACATACATATATTTTACATTGTAAACATTCTGTGACAGTATCTTTGCTATAGCAGCAAGAGGGCAGGTCATGAGGCTTTCCAAATATATTAGAGAGACCCCCACATCCTCCTTGAGATAGCACTTGGTGACAGTCGCAAGAATAAACTGACAAGCAAACTCCATTTGTTCATGCAGATAAAGGGAGGAGGTCAAAACGTCCACGTTACTCTGCAGGAAGATGCCAAGTTGCTATTTTTGTGAAAGCAGCCAAAGGTCAGGCTTCATCGTGTCCACTGGTTACCCACCGCTCTGTGGGGGCGTGTGGTTCAGCCCCGGCCTCAATCAAACACACACACACACACACACACACACACACACACACACACACACACACACACACACACACACACACACACACACACACACACTCTTTATACTCTACATTCATGGCAGACCACAGGAGGTAAGAGACTACAACCTAACCTGGTCACTTTTTCCTAACTTGATGTCTTTGCTATCACCTGGGGGCTTAGGTTCACCACGTCTGGGACCTGTACCGTATATATAAATGTGTGTGATGATTACTAATAAGAGTGGGAAAAAAATTGGATTAAAGTGATTGTAGTTATTTTAAATGGGGAAATAGTTGTTCCTTGGCCTCATGCTAAACTGTTCCAAGTTCCATGAGAGCTAGCAGGTTTCCCAAAAGAGAAACAGACAGGAAAAAACATAACTAGTCTAAACACTGTGTGATATATCGTTATAATGAGAATATACATTCATTGTACCCAAAGAAAAGTGCCACCAAAAGCAGCCTGGCAGCCGTCACAGGGAAGAACCGAATGTCCTGCTGCCTTCTGGGGGGGTCCAGGCTGTGAATGCTGCTGCTGTGCTACATTTGAGGTGATTAAAACCAGTGTGTGTGTGTGTGTGTGTGTGTGTGTGTGTGTGTGTGTGTGTGTGTGTGTGTGTGTGTGTGTGTGTGTGTGTGTGTGTGTGTGTGTGTGTGTGTGTGTGTGTGTGTGTGTGTGTGTGTGTGTGTGTGTGTGTGTGCAGGGATTGGCCGATTAACTCAAATTATGGGTTATTTTTTTCTTTGAAGAAAGAACTGCCTTAACCAAGTGGACTCTACAGGCTAGAAGCACCTACAGATTTCCAGACTCCCATATTATACTGCATATAGTGACCACCTTTAAGCTAATCAATAAAAAGTTATAATCACTACAATTAGATTGGTGGCTGGTGGATAATTTATGCTGACATAAATGAATATACAGCAAATCACCTAAAATTCTAATGTTTCCCTAAATATGTTGACATCAGTTACTCATATATATTTATGTTTATATATCATTATACTATTATTATTTATATTATATTATACTATATTATTCATTATTTATATTTATATTATATATAAATAGAATATATATATAAATAGAAAAAATATATATATATATACTTGTTTATTTTTATGTTTATTTATGTTTTATATTTATATTTATGACACACATAATACACCAAAAACAATGCAAACACTATGGCCTCCTCACTCCACCTATGTCTATCTAGGCCTGTTTATCTGTGCCTCTTCATTCCTGTGCCTATTAATGACTTTCTATTTGTATATTGAGTTATTTGTTACTCTCTCTATTTGTTGTACTACTTTCTATGTGCTGGTGCTTCCTGTGTGCTTTTTCTGTGTTGCTGTGTACTCACTGTGCTGTGTGTAGTGCGACGGAGAAATTAATTTCCCTGATGGAACCTCCTTAAGGACAATAAAGTTCTACTCTATTCTACTCTAGTCTATTTTGATTATTATAATTATGAGTGCAATAAGACATTGGGACAGGATTCTACTAGCTGAATACTGTAACTCATAAACGTCTCAAGTCAGCCCTAATAAAAGGAAATGTAATGATAAAAACACAACTGGACCTTCTCCTCAATCTCTGCTGCAGTGCATTTGGTCGTCTCCAGGTTTTCCACCAGCTCCGTGTCACCCAGGAAGTCTCCTGAAGCGGAGGACAAGCGGGACAGCAGGTTGTCCTCCAGCGTCTTCAAGGTGATCTTGAAACCGTTTTGCTGCTTCGTCAGGTCGGACTGAAACCACAGAAACACAGAATTTCAGTTTGGGGGGGGTTTCACATAACCTGTTGAGTTCCCATCAGCAAGTCAGTGCTTCCCAGATACACCAGAGGTTTGCAGCATCATCATAATGTGAGGCTGTGGGAGACGGTGAAGGTGTGGGTCAATCGGGGGGCATCGATAGTGAAGGGCAGAGCTGATCGATACGCTCTGCATCCACATGAAGGCGGCGATCCAGGCTGGATTAGCCAGATTCCGTCTGGTTTGCTGACGTCAAACCCCCCCAGAGCCCCCGGACCTTTGATTGGGTGAGACCATCGATTCAACGGGGGAGGGGGGAGCCGTGATGGTGAACTACAGATGCACTCATCTCGTCTGTGCTATGAATCAGGTGCGAGGCGATATTACCAGTTGAATTATGAACCACCCCCCCACTCAGTGATGAAGAGTAGTAGGTGTGCATCACATCAGGATTAGTGCTGGCCATCCCATAATAAGCCCTGCACTCAAACAATATTTCTCTGTCTTTGTGCAAGCAGGAAAAAAACTTTTTCTTCAAAGCCGTCGTTTGAGGCGTCAGGAGAACAAAGTTCCCGTTTTATTGCTTCATCCTGCTGTGTCCTTCATTATCACGTGTTTGTAGCTCCGTGTTCCTGCTCAATAATGACTCTGTTATTGGAGTTTCCTTTAGTAGATGCCTCTGTGACCTTTAGATTGCTGTAATTACAGGAGGGTGGGCCGCTGTGAGGTTTGGTGACCGATAACAGCTGAGGGGTTTGGAGGATTGTGATTCCTTCCTAATGCCAATCGTTGGGGAGACTTGGGGTGTGTGTTTGGTTTTTTGGGGGTCGTGTTCCCAATGGAATGAAGTTCCTGTGATCTAAGGCGATGCTCAGGGAGCAGATTAAGAGAACACACTGAACAACACATTATATCAAAAATATGTAAGGCTCTACAACAGGATTCGAAGGTCAGTAATTTAGGGGTTAAAGAGAAATGGGAACCAGAAGCTAATATCATCATAAGAGATAAACAATGGGAAGACTTCAGAATATAGTCAGCCATCTAATTTGTGCTGGAGCGGATGTGGAAATGTGGAAAGGAGACTTCACACACATATTTTGGGACTGCCCCAAACTTTCAATATTCTGGAGAGGTATACAAGAGGAAAGGGGTATACAAGGGGTATACAAGAGGAAAGGAAACATGGATATTATTTTAAATCCAGGGCTGGTCATTTTGGGGATACTCTTATCTAATATGATAAAGATTTGATTTATTTACTAGGAATACTATTATTGGTCGCAAAGAAATGCGTGACGGCTGCTTGGCTGGACCAACACCCCCCCCCCCCCCAGAATAACACAATGGAGAGAGAGAATAAAAAATGTGTACATTATGGAGAAACTTACACCAAAATTACAACTGAAAACAGAGAAATTCCTGTCAAGATGGACACCAGTTATGAAACCTATACAACTCTATGTATGAATGTATATGTATATATAATGTTTTTTAATTTAATTTAATTTTTGTTGTTGTTGTATTTATTTATTTATTTAAATAATTATTTTCATACAATTTAATGTATAACATTATGGTATCTGCTTTTTAATTTGCATCATCATTTGCGTGTACGTCTCCCTGTCCTTGGTTTAATTGTTGAATAAAAACTAAGTTAAAAAAAAAAAAGAACACGCTGTCTAATCGCTCTCTTTATTACAGTCGTTCTTTTTTTACACCATTGTTAAAACGAACAGGAACCGTCTTGTTCCGTCTCACACGCTCTGGGTTGGATGATAGAACTCATTCTGCAGCAGAACAGGAACAGAAATGATAGAATTCATGGCCTTTTAAGGGGGAGACGTCGACATGAGTGTGTTTCAAACCGTGAGGGGTAAGTCCAGAACGGTCGGGGTGGTGGACGTTTGCCTGCGTGCGTCAGCTGTGACCTTCCTACCCAGACTCTGGGCTCCTGAGGGGAAAATCCACCCTCACTAAAACATCCCCAACAAGATCAAGTAATGAGTCAGTTTTTAATGACCAGCTTTCCTCTGGCACAATGCACTTGTAATTACCCTTGCTTGGGAAGAAACAAACAATTAACCAGCGAGCAGAACACCCCCTAATTGGGATAAAAATGAGATATTATATCTATCATTTTTTAGGGGAAAATGATTACAGAATGCCACAGAGATGCCCTGTTAAGGTAATTTGGGAAGTGGAGCGTTTTGGTTCTCATTAACACCAAAAGGTCTGAGGATGAGCAAACACACACCAGGATGTAGGATCCTGCAGACGGAGGTAGTCATGGTGGTGAAAAGTTCTGCGCTGATCCCTTTTTGCTTTCTCTGAGAGGAAACTTGACATTTTAAGCTCCTTAGCCTTTTTCTGGACTCGGTTAAATGGGGGCTTTTTCACCTGGTAGTCATCTTACGGCTCAGTAGCAGTGATAACCTCATTAAAGGTATAATGGCGGAGTCACCCGGAGAATACAAACATCTATAAGCAATTTGCTCTTACGCTATTAGTCTGATGATTGTTATCAGTCTGTTTACTGACAACACAAAGCCATTCAGCGCTACGGTTTGTGTAAGGTGTTTAGATATGAAGGTGCTGGGGGTGTACGCCGCCCCCACAGCCCTCGCCGTCACACCACCTTCAACTTTCAGAGTTAATTAAAATGATAAGTTAGTTCCACATCTAGCTTTTTTTTTTCTTCTTCTTCTTCACCCTCCGATCTGAGTGAAATGCTAATTAAACAGGCTTCATTAAATCACATTTCACTTCTCCTCCGTTGGATTTTTTTTTTGCTGAGGGGACACGAGGCTTAAAATAACTCCAGTGTTTTGTCGTTTTCCTCTCTCTCCACTTTATTTGAAAATGCCACGCATGAAAGTCCACAGGTCAGAACGGAGGCGCTGCAAAGAGAGACTCGACGTAAACAAGGACATCTCCAGAAAAAAAACCATCAAAATGCAAATAGGATTGTGTTGGAGTAAATCAGCGTGACCCGTTAACAGAGTTCCAGTATTATCTCCCGCTCTGATCTGGAGGAGACGCCGCCGTCAGCTCTGAACGGAGAGGGGGTGGGGGGGGGGGTTGTGATTCCTTTTTCCTTTTCCTCTCAACTAACAAGAGCCACATTTAAGGAACAGTGGATGTGTGTCAATGTGTTCTCTAATTGCCAGCACCAACCGGCCAATCCGTTTCAAACGTCTGACATGAAACGAGCAGATTGTCGATGAGACCGGCACAGGCCATCATTAGGAGCCGCGGCTTTGATCAACTGGATTTTCACTTAATTACAAACATTTACATTCAGACGGTGGACCATACTGTGGTTATCTAACTATCTAACTATCTGCTGCTCATTACGCCTTGAAAGGCGGCCGTACAGCTGCCTGAAAGCTGCACGACGTCTGCAGAAGCAGCCATTAGCTCCGACCGACAATGACAGCTTTAAGCTACAGCTGGTGACGCTTATCAGCAAAGTGGAACAGAAGCTCCTCTCAGTCAAAGGTCCTCACAACAAACAGCCATTTACATTCTAAAGGAAAATGCTACTTAAAGTGTCTGGTGTCTGCCTCCTGCTTCACACTGGAGAGGTGGATGTGTGGAGCACAAATGAGCCCAAGTGACGAGGAAAAGATGAAACTCTCCGGAGCAGAGCGACGATATACAATTACACAATTCCTGGAGTTTGATGATAAATGGATGAGTGTGTGAGGAACAGGACTGGGGGGGATTGTGACACCACGGGAAAAACCGGGAGTGCTTCAAACGTTAATCTGATTTTTTTTTTGATTTGGGATTATTGGATTATTGCTTTTACAGGTGATTCTTCATGGATCTAAAACAATAATCACTGATGTTCAAATGGGAATATTTTAGGATTTTGTCAGTCATTTAGGGTATTGATAAGTCAAACTTGGGTAGCGCTGTCGCCGAACAGCACGGCGGTTCCGGGTTCGAGTCCTGCTGGATGGATGAGTCAAACTTTCATGAATGCTTCTGGTCCTGGTTGTTTTTTAATTCCTTATTTTTTGCTAGAAAAAATGCTGAATTGCACAAATCAAATTAAATTATTTAAAATAAAATAAAATGAATGTACTGCATATCCCACTAAGCTCCACATAGCATTTTAATGGTTGTAAGAGTCCCAAAACTCTCCTTAGAATGAGTTGAAGGGGGTCAGCATTTATTTCCACCCATTGTTAAATGACGCGTTTTGGGGTAAACAATCATTTAATCAGTTTGAAAGCAGAAACAAGACATACAATTGTTTGACCAATTGGTTAAATAAATTACTGACTGCTTCATTCCCCTTTGATAGGAGGACACATCAGGGTGTTATTGTCTGTGCACGGTCCGTAAAATAGCCTCCTATAATAAAATTTGCTTTAACATGAGGACATTTTTTATTAGATTCAAACAGAGCTGAGCTGCAGTCTGTTAGATGAAGCTCTTCTACGATCACAGATGGTTGATAAATGAAAGAAAAGCCATGAATAAATGAGCGGAGAGTGAATGCAGACGGTCCCATGTGGCGCCAAAGGCTGAGCGACTGACCCGGCTGAGCATCGACAGGATCGATGAGTTTGTAACGACGCGCTAAACAATGTTCTCATCCAGCATCATTAAAACAACACATGAGGGATTTTATTTTGGAAGAATGCTGATAAGTTTTGTGATGGGAGGCACCGAGGATGGAAGTACATGAGAAGATAACATTTAAAACATTTTTTAAAAATAATTTTAGGATAATCTAATCCTGAACGATCAATTAAGGCCAAAAAACTGGCTTTAAATCTGTTGCTTGACAAATTGCAACAAACATGTGAGTTAATGCATATTCTGTGACTTATTGTATGTTAGTGTTTTTTATATTTTTTATGTTGTATATGTATTTTTATTGGAGCAACCATGTAAAGAGACATAGCTGGAAAAAAAAGTTTGACAGCTATATGCTAACCTTGTTAAATATATCTCCTTCCACACCATTTCAAATTCAGAATTGTCAATAGTTTTTACAGCTAAAGGTCATAGCTTTACAGTTTTTCTTGTAATTTATAGAGTCCTTCCTCCTGTGTTTCTTTCAAAGTAATGGTTAGAAGGAACTGGACGTACACACTGTTCTATATTCTATATGCATGTGTACCAGTTTGGATATGTTGTGCAGACGCACCTTTAATCATCTTACTTGGTAGAGAAATAAAAACATTTAAAGCAGCAGAGTCTCGTGGTCACATTGTCGACATCCTCCGGTAAAGTCAGCGTGTAAAGTTAATGAACGTGACAGAATTATGGAAGTAGAAGAGTTTGGCACACACACACACACACACACACACACACACACACACACACACACACACACACACACACACACACACACATACATCATGCACCATCCCAATCTTCCTAAGTGACGGACCCAAAGCCCCATAATTCTCACACATCCACTTAGTTTGCTGCTGATCAAAGGCAGCAGCTGATTGGTCCAGAATCAAAGCGTCAGTCCTGTTGTGATGTTTAAAGACAGAAGATGTTTTCTCGCCGCTACACCAGGATAATGCTACACCAGACTTCTGTTCTTTTTTTAATTACGGCGTACAGAAGAGAGGGTTGTCATGAGAGCGACGGATAAAGGTCGTTTGCTTCCTTACGGAACATTAATAGTGTGACAGATTTGGCTTTTATGTTCGCTCAGGTTCACCTTAACATTCCTGCGACGTACAAGATGAAAAACGACGTGTCAAAAAAATACTTTCTGCTGTTTAATAGTCGTACGCGGTGGAGTTTCTCCCAGCCTCCACCTCCTCACCTTCAGCCGTTCCAGGTCGGGTCTCTCCATGCTCACCACGGCGGCCAGCAGCTGGTCCTCCAGACCGTCTCTGGTCACTGTAAAATTGATCAGCGTGCACTGGGCCTGCAGCTCCGGCTGGTAATGAGGGCTGGCCAGCTTGGTGTGCAGGATGAGACGGAAGCTGGGGTTGTACTCGCACTCCTTGTCTCCAATTTTAATGCATCTGTGTGGAGAAACAAGGACCGGAAATGGTCTTGTTAAGGTCATTGAATGGACTTAAGATTTGAATCTGATCCTTTTTATTCTATGGCCTGACAATAAATACCATGAAAAAACACAAAAGCCCTCAAAAGTTTCTCTACTTTGTGACACAATCAGCAAACCTGTGGAGCTCCAAAAACACATGTTTCTCTTTATCTCCACAAATACGCAAATAAAGTTTGTAAAATTTAGTTCAGACACGAGTCATCAGATTGTGAGGAGTAAGAACGGATCATACCCCTTATCAAAGCTGCTGCGTATTGATGAATGGACAAAGGTAACGCTACACCCCAAAGAAACAACACCTTCTGAAGTGTTGGCAGATATGTGGATGGATAACACACACACACACACACACACACACACACACACACACACACACACACACACACACACACACACACACACACACACACACACACACACACACACACACACACTACTAACACACTGGCTTTTGTTCCTGGTGGTAAACGGTCAGAGGACTCAGCAGGAGCAGCAGTCATTTATCATCTACAGGTTCCATCAGCAGCGGCTCCAACAGGACAAACGGACTGTTCTCCTATCTGTTCTCCTGTCCAAACGCGTTCTACTGGCCTCCGCATGTGGAATACAGACGAGAGTGATTAAAGTAAACCAAATAAAAGAGGAAGATTGGTCCTGGGGTGTTGACATGGCACAACAGAAAAAACACATTTCATCAGTTACCCCCCCAAAAAGTATGTATGTGTGGAAATGCTTCTCATTTGTTGACTCTCCTGCTATGCATAGGATGTTTGCCCCCCCCATCACCTCACTCATCAGTGTGCAGATGAGATGTTAAATTTTAATTCACTTTATCTACCCCAAGGGCAAATTATCTTATCACTCTTTACTATGTATATCTTGAACATTTATGTAATTTTATATATTTATATTTATATTTATATACAGTGCGCCCTCGCGCATCAACGCTGACGACTTCACCTCATCGTGGGTTTTTGGTAGACAGTCATGTGATACCGCACACGCATTCTATTGGCTGATGGCATCCTGAAGTGCGCTACGTTCTGTGAGTCTTGGACTTCCGTGAGACACACGGAAAGGTAGTACAGATAGAAGGTGGTTTAATATCAGTATGGGGGGGTTCAGAAACGTTTAAATTACCATAAATAATAAAATGAATAGTTTGCCGCTATATTGTGCCCATTGAACATGGTCCTGTGTCTGTAATGGATGTACTGCACAGACCGGATCCTAGTGAACCCTGTTGTTTAGAACTTCTGTAAAAGTTTTCTTTACCTTCCTTTTTTAATGGTTTCTCTGCCCAGCAGAGGTCCAAGAACGGGATCCAGTGTTTCCTCCAGGTTCTCTATCAGGACCACATCACCCGCTGCCAGCGCTCTCTCTATGGCGTCCAGGTATCTGCGGGGACCAAACACGACAACCCCCCCCCAATTCAACAAAATCCAAAGCATGTTTGCGTGCACACTTCACCAGAAACGCTCCTACCCTCTCTGTCCGATGCGAATGACACGCAGGCCGTCCCCGTATTTGGTTTTAATCCACTTGATGCCCTGAAGCTGGGGGTCCACCATCAGGGGCCAACGCTGGCAGGAAGTCAGAATGGTGGCGTTCTCAGTGGACATCCTGTCGGCAGGAAGCCCCTCGTTCTGCCACACCGCAATGTCAGCGTCGTCCGTCAGCATGGTCAGAGGGTCCAGGTCAGGTGTCACCGGGATCGGCACCTGGCAGGTGATCACATGACCACGTGAATCATTTCTGCTGCATCGGTAAAGTCTTCAAGTGGAATATTCAGCTTCTGTTTCAGTGGCTTCAAAACTCAGTTCTGTTTGAGAGAGAACGTGTGAACATCTTGGACTCCAGCGGTCAGACGGTGACTATGAACTGATTCATCACCTCCAGACTTACTGCTGTTATTACAGCACACATTTATCCTGCTGGATTATTTGATCTATTAATCAATCTAGACTGACTACAGCAGTCCATCGAGATACGAGCTGCTCCTCATACCAGTTATCTGAGACACAAGTCGTCGTTCTGTCCATATTTTTGTTTGACATACACACAAGTCGTGGATATGAGTTGTAGTTCAGGACACCACCTCTAGGGGGCGATGGATACAACATCAGTGACACCTGATCTCGTTCTTTACCACGTATTGGCGGATACTACTACCACTACTACTACTACTACTACTACTACTACTACTACTACTACTACTACTACTACTACTACTACTACTAATAATAATAATAATAATAATAATAATAATAATAATAATAATCCTCATTCGTACTTGCTGATGGTAGACTACTCATGTAGCCACAGCTACCCTGGGGCAGACTGACTGAGACCAGAACCTGTTCTCAATTGTGTAGCAAACATGTAGCTCACGTGTTCTCATGACTTTTGCGTTTCTGTTCTCATGTTCTCATATGATTTTTTGTTTCATTTGTATTTTATTTTTAAAGGCTGGAATAGATTAAAATGATTATAGTTCTTTTAAATGAGGAAATGTTTGACATACGAGTGTTTTGACTTACGAGCTCAGTCAAAGAATGGGTTGAACTCATCTTTATGATCTAAGTGAGCCTGATCCAGAAGATGCATTGAATTAGGATTCACTCATTCTCAGGTTTTGGGAATTGGAATGATGTCACTAAAGTTACGGAAACCTGTACAAATCATGGCTGAAGTTAACAAAATAAATTACTACAGACTTCAATTGTTCTCAATCAAAATTGTTGCACAAGCAGGTTTTTCATAATCCATTAGCTACTCACAGAAAACTGATGGGAAGTAAGGATGACGCCTCTGAGGGTTTATTCTGACTCTTAGAATAAAAGCTGTAGTGAACAATCAAGCTAAAAAATGAACTGGGTAAACGTAAAATAAAAGTCATTTATGGGTGAACTGTTCCTTTAATGTTTCATTCATACAAGCAGACAGGTCTTGGGGTGTCCCACACTTTCACACTTTTAACTGAATACATTATTAATAGGATCTCCATACCTTCAACTGGCTGAGATAAGGCCTCCATGTGTTCTCCATCAGCTGGACTCTGTAATGTTTAGTGAAGTATCCCATGTAGGAGATGAAGACGGTGATGAGGAGGACGTCCCCACACAGAGTCCGCTCCTGCTTTCTGAAGTTTTCTACAGCTTCTGCCCAGCGGACGTTTTCTGAAGCCAAACCTCCAACCTGAAACACAGAAGAGGCAGAAGAACCACTGAAGAATCACTTTATCTTCTCATGAACATCAGGAGATCAGCAGCTCAGGACCGTTCAGTCTCTGTTTTATTAGTTTTCATTCTGTTGTCTCCCCCCCTGATCATGAACAGCTCCTCTACTCTTTAGTGCACCGATCCAGTTTCTCCTCAGCGATCTGTGAGCTCATCTTTATCTCTTATGTCTTCTAAACTTTGCTACAGACTCAGTTTCTCTGCACGCTTTATGGAGGCGCTGCTCACTGGAGCACGCTGTCTGCATTAGCATGGATATCTGTGATCGACTAGCAGATGAGCTCCACTTCCTGTCCTTTCGTTGCTCCTGTCAGACCTGTTGAAACATCCTCTGAATAATTTAGATTATCATGCTAACCGTGTCAACACCCATCTTTTTAGTTGCGCTGCTGTCAGCAGGAGATTTACACACACCGTCGGATGTGTGTGTGTGTGTGTGTGTGTGTGTGTGTGTGTGTGTGTGTGATTTACGTGTGCGTGCATCCTGGAAACAGACACTAACAAGCAGAGATGAAAATAGTTTGTGGAAATCCATCTGTAAGCACAAGTTTGTATGTGTGTGAGCGGGAGAGGAGCCGGGGCAGAGGAGAGAGACGTGAGGGTTTCTGATTGTGTGATTGTGTGTGAGAGGGGGGTAGATGATGCTCCGTTGCCCCGCTGTTGACCCTCCTCACCAGACGGTTGGCGAGGGAAATGGTGCGTGCCGTTGATTCCGCTTCCTGTTGGCACTTGAGCTTGTCGGCGGTGGCTTTCTCAAACTTGGCCGTCAGCTTGGCCAGGTTCTCATTAAGGTGCTGAAACAGGAAGCAGAGGGAAACTGGCTCTGGTTAAGATGCAGCGTGGTCACCAGGAATCTTCAGAGACAAAGAACAGCAATAGAAGAAAGTCCCTACATTAAAAGAAAGTTGGGAAAAGTTGGGTGAAACTTATCATTCCCTCCACTATGGATTCATTTGGCATAAGGAACCAATTAGCGCCAGGACAAACAGGATTAATCGGCGGTGAGGCAAACAGGTTCAGTAGATTAGTTTGAGGATTCCTAATTCCCCTCGGCTCCAGAACTCTGCTCAAGCGATGTGACTGAAGGCTGAAAAATGACAGCGAGGAGTCACGCTGGATCTTATTAAGACCGTCGCTCTGCGCTCTGCAGGCTCTGATGTCAGCGGCGGCGTCCTGAGCGCCGCTCTCTGCCGGGGCTCTGGTGAGCTGAATGGAAAACACCACTAAGAAACAATTATTTACAGCTGCTTTTATCAATACGGTTTAACGCTGATGGATTTGGTTCTAGATTAATGAAGAGTAAAAGCTTTTAATACTACTTAGACCAGCTTTTGTATTGATTCAAAGCCGGTGATATATTACCACCAGAGCTCATGTGTCAACTGTCACTCAAGCTTTGATAAAATAATTCATATCCTGCGTTTCTACTTGTCTCACAGCCTGGTTGTTTTTATTTAATTTTGTAGCATCCATTATTAAAGCTGCTGGGTTTGGTGAAGTATTTGATATACAGCAGTGTGTGGGGTTAGTCACTGAGGCGTTTCCCAGCACTCGTTCTGTTCGGCAGGAAATTTATCATAAATGTATTCACAAATAAACTCTTAGGACAGTCTTATGTCGGATTATTTCGCTGTCAAAGAAATAAAAAGAAAGACAATAAAAGGTTAGGAAAGAGAATATTTCCTTTCTCTACTGTTTATGGAATATATGGAGGATCTATTTTTTCAGGATCTACATTAGTACGTTTTGAAGAGTATTCTCAGCTACATCTCTGATTTCAGGTCTGTCTGCATCATTATTACTGATCGATTGAACAAACAATAAATCAGTAAAGCATTTTAAATTTGAAGATTCTGGATCACACTGACAAAGCTCAGACTCTGATGTGTTCAGATGATGTTATTATTGTAGTCAAAGCATCGTCAGCATCCAGCAAAGCGAACAAACAAACCAGCCACTCACGTCCTTCCTGGGGGAGGCAGTAAGAAAAGCATTGGCTTACATTGATCTTGGTCTTGATGGCGGTGAGCTTCTCCTGAGCTGCTGCCAGCTCAGAGTTGGCCTTAGTCAGAGCCTGACGCTTGGGCTCCACCTCGCAGTAAACCTGGTAGAACTTCACAATGTTCAGAACCCAGGAGCACAGGCCGGCCGCCGCGTTGGACTTGGAGGCCACCAGTTCTGGCTGGAAGTCAGGATCCTGGAGAGATGAAGATGAGCAACAGGACAAATAATGGAACACGGATCAAACCTGCTGTGACGACTAGAAACAAACATGCTGCCATGTTGTCCTGTCGTCAAAATGTCACTGAGATCACGCCAGTCATCTTTCTAACATATTTAAACATGTAGTGTGCTGCACACTTTGTGTTTAGGGACCACATCCAATGAAAATGTGCAGGGTTCTCCACACGAGGGCCAACATGACATGAAGAACTGGACCCGTTTACCACAGAAGAAAAGAGGCTCAGCATGTAGTAACAGTAAGACAGTCACATTAATAAGAAGTAAGGAAGTCAAAACACTGCATAAACCATCTAGCTGCAGTAATACCTCCAGATACGGGTTTAATCCGTTCCTCAGCTCCCATGTCAATCAACTCCTAAGTCCCCATTTAAGAGAACTGAAATCATTTTAAGCCTTGAAAAAAAAAAGTCCCAAACCCTCTAAATTACATATGTAAAAAACATTTTTATCAATCAATAGATGTACAAGCTGTACATCTATTGATTGTACAGCTTGTACAATCAATAGATGTATAATTATCTATAGTATATAGTTGCATAATTAATTATATATAATATATACTGTAGATGCATAATTAATTATATATATAAGTTACATAACAATTATAATTTTTTTTAATTAAAAAAAAATTACATACTAATTTTAATCCCTGTGGGGGAATTAGTGTAAAGTATGAAAAGAAACGTAAAAGTCAGGAGAACACACGAGCTACGTCTTTACTTCACCAACGAGAACGAGATCCGGTCTCACTGATGTCGTATCCATCCGCCAACACGTGGTAAAGAACGAGATGCGGTCTCGCTGATGTCGTATCCATCCGCCAACACGCGGTAAAGAACGAGATGCAGTCTCGCTGATGTCGTATCCACCCGCCAACACGTGGTAAAGAACGAGATGCGGTCTCACTGATGTCGTATTCATCTGCCAACACGTGTTAAAGAACGAGATGCGGTCTCACTGATGTCGTATCCATCCGCCAACACGTGGTAAAGAACGAGATCCGGTCTCACTGATGTCGTATCCACCCGACAACACGTGGTAAAGAACGAGATGCGGTCTCACTGATGTCGTATCCACCCAACAACACGTGGTAAAGAACGAGATGCGGTCTCACTGATGTCGTATCCACCCAACAACATGTGGTAAAGAACGAGATGCGGTCTCACTGATGTCGTATCCATCCGCCAACACGTGGTAAAGAACGAGATGTGGTCTCACTGATGGCGTGTCCATCCACCAACACGTGGTAAAGAACGAGATGTGGTCTCACTGATGTCGTGTCCATCCGACAACACGTGGTAAAGAACGAGATGCGGTCTCACTGATGTCGTATTCATCTGCCAACACGTGGTAAAGAACGAGATGTGGTCTCACTGATGTCGTATCCACCCGACAACACGTGGTAAAGAACGAGATGTGGTCTCACTGATGTCGTATCCACCCAACAACACGTGGTAAAGAACGAGATGCGGTCTCACTGATGTCGTGTCCGTCCACCAATGAGCGGCGTTGTGCTGATGCTTGACTCGTATCTCTGATTTTTTTCTTGCACACTGAACAAAACTATGGACGGAGAAACAACTCGTATCATGAAACCTGCTTGTGGAGCAGCTCGTATCTCCAGGTTCTACTGCACAACCTTTGTTCTGAGCATCCAGTTCCCTTCATTACGTTAGAGGCTACAGGAGAGATTCAGGCTTTAAAAAAAGTGTTAATACTTTCTTTTTTTTAAATTAATTTGGGGTATTAGGATGTCTGAGTGTGAAACTTTTCTTTTTTCTTTTTAGATTTCAATGTTTACATTACTACATGTGTTTATAACAGATAATCTGTTATAAACAACATATTTTATAACTATTCTTGCTCGATGAAGTTATTCGGTTACATATCATGCATAACCGGTTTGGGAACAGAATCTGTGTGAATTTGGAGTGTATTTTATCTGCTGCAGACACTTTTCCATTTCCACTCCACTGAACTTCATAATCAGAACGACTGTTAAATTGGTAACGCTTCATTAACTCGTTGATTTTCTCTGGCTGTCATTTGGGGAGCAGCGACAGCCATAATGTGCTACTGTCATTACAGTCGTGCACACGCTAAATTTATAACTTAATAGATGAGTTTGCCGAGCAGCAGATATTACACACCGCTAGCAGTGTTTTAATGAACACGCCTGACGACAGCGCTCACCTGCAGGTAGGGCTGGATGGCCTTCAGACACGCCTCTGGGATGTTCTCCTTGTTGAAGTTCATCAGAGAGTCCAGGAACGCGTCCACTTTGGCCATCATGACCTTTGCGGCCTTCCAGCTGCGATCCTTCGGGACTTTTCCCCCCGGCGCCATTAGAACCATCACCGCCGCCGTGACGTTGGTCACCGCCACCACCGGAGAACCGAACGACTTCAACTCCGTCAAGTTGTTCTGACACACAAGTAGAAATAAAAATGAAAGAGTTTTAAAAAAGCAAAAGCGTACGTCTCCGTATTAGAGAGCAGAGAAGAAGGATTAGAATAAAAGAAGAACCTGTGCTGACTTTGAGAATACAACAGAGAATACTAATTAAGGCGTCTTTAGAGAGCTCTGAGCGGTGATTGAACCGTCTGTTCTGCTTGTTTGAACAGAGAGCACCTTTTAAACACTGAGGGTGTTTTTGAAAATCCCCCCAGGCTGCTCGTAAACTTACATGGGATTGGAGGATAAAGTAAAAAGCCCCGCAGAACACAGAGAAGATATTATTTTGGCAAAGACCCGACTAAATCCTGTGATTTAATACTCTTTTTTTTACAGTTCAAGGCTTGTGTGGACATAAGTTATTCTAGTGAAGCTGGGGAAAACTAAATGAAATGAAAGGAAAGGAACACAACCCCCCCACTGAAAGAAAATGGAGAGAGAAGAGTGGAATGGAGCAGATCAATAAAACAGCAAAGGGCTCAGAAAGTTCCAGACCTTATTGAGGGTGTTCAGGGCGTCCTGAGCAGCCAGGAGGGCGGGTTCCGCCTTGGCCAGGTCCTCCTCACAGTCTCTCTGCTTCCCGCTCACCACCACAGCGATGGCCGCCACCTTCTCCTCTTCTTCGTCAGCCACCGCCTTCTCCTTCGACACCTTCTCAGTCTCGATCCCAACCACCTGGAAACACCAGCGGCAGACGCCTGAGCACGCTCTAATTCACCTGCAGGCGTTTCACCGGTAGTCCGTTCAGTCTCACCTGGATCAGTTTATCAGCGTCTTCGTTTTTCTGCTTCAGCTCCACCTCCTGAGCGGCCAGTTTGGCCTTGAGGTCGTCCACCTGTCAGAGGGTCAGACGGGGGTCAGGAGGTCAAGAGGATCAAGGCTGGACATTTGGACGGATGAAATCTCATAAAAATCAACACCAATACGCCAAAATGAAATCTGGCCGGTCCCAGATTGCCCGTAGGTGTGTGTGTGTGTGTGTGTGTGTGTGTGTGTGTGTGTATATTTATGCGTGTTCTCAATGAACAATGAACATATTTAAACCTCAATCTATTCTTATTCTTACACTAACTCTAATTGTATTTTCATATGTAGGCGTAAACCAGCCCAAACATTCAATAATATAAGAGTTAAGCTTTATAATTAAGAGACACAGTGCCAAGTTTCATTATTGAGCTGCATGAATGCTTTATGTGTTGTTTTGAATTAAATCCTAATAATACTGGCAAAATTTCAATATAACTTCAGATTAATATGTGGTTTATATACTGGATATTTGCAGTGGCAAAAAATAATCCCATTGCTTGATAAAATATCTGCAGTCAATTTTTTTCAATTATTAAAAAACCTGAATTGCACGTCTCCATGTTTGCATTTAGCTCCCTGTTTAGGATTTAGTTAGTGGAATAATATTAAACAGAAGACTTCATGTAGTTTGCTTTTAAACAGCCCATCGTTTGAGGTAACGTGTCAAATAGATTCAGTGAAAATAAAACAAGGAATGAAGGCTAACGTGGGGTTATATTCTGTAGATCAAAATAATTTGATAAGTAGTTGTTAAAGGTAAAACTCCGATGAATCAAAGTCAAGTACAGAATTAAGCTTGACTTAGCAAAAAGTAGAAAATTCTATCATCAATATTTTCATCTCCATGGAAATAGAAATTTCTTTGATGTTCCATCAAATTTAGAAGTTAAACACGCAAAACGTTGCTGATTAAATGAGAAGGTGTGAAAGAACTAACGATTTATTAGTCGACAAATGTGTGGGTGTGGCGCTGAGTCGTCTATTTTAGTCTCATTACCTGGTTAGTGGTATTCAGGGTGCATATTATGGGAGCCAACAAATCCATTCCTATCATGTAATTGAATCTCTGGTGGTTTTTGAAGGCTTGATCATTTGCTGTTGTTGGATGTTGTCAATCTGAACCGCTCAATGGCCATTTTTGAGAAACCTAAACATTTCCTGTCCACTTTAAAGCAATAAAGAGGATAAAGTCCAACAAAAGAGTTACACAAAGGGCTTAAACGTCTGTGGGCAGCGTTGTGTGCCCCGCGTGATCGTTCCGTGTGACCTTCAACACATTACTAGAACAAATCTGATCTGGTCATGTAGATAAAGACGTTCAAGAAACGTATACCCAGTAAAAAAAAAAAAAAGCCTGTTGGTTTAAGAGTTTATCAAGCACAAAACCACACACACACACACACACACACACACACACACACACACACACACACACACACACACACACACACACACAGACCAAGGATGGTCGTAAGCAGAAATTAAAGCCGTTACAAACCCCTCATAACTCCCCAACTAATAGGGCCGGGCACGGCTGTCCGCCGCCGTCACTATGGTGCACCGGGGAAATAAAAACACGCTTGTCTTTCAGCTAATTAACAAACAGGAAATGATGCTGGAAGGGAAAAGCGGGTCCTCTCTGGTTCTGAAGATTCTGTGCAAAAAAAAAAAAAATTCGAAGAGCACCTACTGAGTCGTCAACATGATGAATGGGTGGGGGGGAGGCGAACGGGGGAGGGCTGAGGAGAGGGGAGAAGAAGGATGCACTAATTGGTGGGAGGCACAGGTGATCGTCGATACATCTGAGCCGCCGCTGTGTGCGTCTGCTACACACACACACACACACACACACGTGTGTGTCTGATACACACACACACACACACACACACACACACACACACACACACACACACGTGTGTGTTCCTGAGTCACTTCAAAACGGGAAACATCTTCCTTTTTACTTTTTTACTGGTGAGACGACAAGAATAAAAGCTCCAACACGGCGACACCGATCCCTCCTTACTCACTGTTAATGTGTTCCAGGAACCACACACAAAAAAATGAAATTCTGCGATATAATGACAAACTCTTTCATTATTTAGTGTAATTTAAACGTTTCTGAACCCTCCCCAGACTGATATTAAACCACCTTCTCTCTGTATTACCTTTAAAACACTCTGATAGACTGTTTAAAGCTCTTTTAAGTGTTTCTTTAATACACAGAAGTGCATTGAGGAATGCAGCACACATTCTTTACTCTATTCTTTGTTTCTTACGTTATGCATAACTCTCATTTATCGTGTAATAATCTAAAGTTTTGATGCATTTTTATGCTTTATAAAACGTGTCTGAATTTTCGGGGGCTTGGAACGGATTAGGGCATTTGTATGGAAAATGCGTCTCTACTTACGAAATTTCTTCCAGAACCGATTAATTGTATAAGTAGAGGTACCGCTGTACTGCCATCCAGAGATACTGTCTGTCAGAGTACTACCTAGTATTCATAGGACCACTGTTACAAATTCAAGTATTTTATCTTTCTGCCTCTTTTGGACTTTTGCTTTAACTTTTTATTACCAGTTCAGTTTATATCACTAATATGTTAACATTACTACCGACTCCACCCCCCCTACCGTCACTACCTTCTGATATAACATGACTCATGCGTGGTGCATGCTGTGTGTGTGTGTGTGTGTGTGTGTGTGTGTGTGTGTGTGTGTGTGTCAGTTAGGTTGGGATCATTTTCAGGTTAAGCATTAGTTTTACTGCTCAGTGTTCGGGTTCGGGTTCGGGGATGTATATTTTTGTGATTGTCTTCATAGGATGTGCACCAGATATTTTCATATATGTACATATGTTTATGTATATTTATATATGTATATGTATATATATATAAATTCAGCGCACTGCAGCGTCTCCCGACCCTCTTCTCGTACACACTCACTGAGGAGACGTTTTACTTCACAGCAGCAGCCGGAGGTGGGAGACAACCTCCACAAGACAGAACCAGTGTGTGCTCTATTAGATGACTCATAGACTCACATAGGGCGCGCACACACACACACACACACACACACACACACACACACACGCACGCACGCACGCACGCACACACACACACACACATCCTATTGCCTTAACCCCCCTAGTTTATAATGACCACAGCAGCCCCTGGTGATCCCTGGTTCTCCTGTACAGAATGTTAAATAACAGCTCTTATAGCGCTGCGGTCTCTGTGTGGCTGCTCTAACAATCTCTGGGCGCTTTAATGGCTTCTTGCTGTTGTTTAGGCTGTGCTCTCTAATTACAAGGTTCCTCAATTACCACACATCACCTATGGCATACATAGGTGATGTGTGTTTCAATTGTTCCTGCAGTAAACAGGTGACAGAGAACATATGAACAGGATTGTTTCTGGAAAGCAAACGCATTGATGTGGTGTGTTCTTGTGGCATGTATGTGACTTTGTGCGGGCGGGTACGTGTGGGCATGTTTATGCAAAAACACTCCGATGCACAGTATTTAAGGGTGACATTATGTAAATGTGAGTGTCTGCCTGTGGTTTTGCATGATCTTAAACGGTGTCATAGCCTCCCTATAATTACAGCCGTTTCACACAAAAAAGCTGCGTCTGAATAATTCATATGATTCTCCTCTGCAAAGGTATGGAGATAAATATCTGGACAAATGGAGCCAGGTGTGTCATTACAGATGGAAGCAGGAAATGATACAAATGCACATTTTCTCAAAGCCGAGTAAACGAAGGACAAAAAGTAAAAGTTTGTTTCTGCTTTATGAAGGATCCAAAGTTTTTATCTAACACTCATCAGATGTGAGTGATTATAAGCAGGTGATCAAAATAAATGAGGCGGTTACTGACATAAGTTGGCTTCAACACAAATCCCATTCCTAAACATACGAGTAGTTCAGACACTTTTTGTTTATGGTCTGAACAAGAAATATATTATAATCCAAATTTAGCATTGGTAGCGACAGCGCTACCAACACACCACCATGCTGAGTAACAGTTCTTGCATGAGCTCATTTTCATACTTCAGCACGTTTATCTTGGGGTCACGGACACATAATAAAGCTTATAAACTGTAAGCATAACTCAATGATAATTATAATGGATATATTATTAAAGTAGGAAAGGATTAGAGCTAGGAATGATTTATTTCTCTTGGTAATATCCTTCTGGTGACAGGAAGTGAGAGTTGCAATGAACTAATCAAATAGTGACAGTGCCTCTAATTATTATATTGTAATCAGGAGCCATTTAAGGAAAAAGGTGCGTTCCAAGGTCTTTGGTCGTAGGGGTTAATTTACAATGAATAAAATATGAAACACTTAATTCTGTCTTTTTTTTTTTAATCACAAATTAAAATTTGAAAATCCATCCACCTAACAGGCTGAGACAGGATAGACGGTCAAACATTTAAGCCGTGCTGTTTTCACAAATGTAATTTGATTCAAACTATTTAAAATCCATTCAGACAGAACGGCCAATAAAAGAGGACCTGGTGGTGAGATTATTTTGTCAGTGATTGTTTCCCCAAGTCAAAAATGAATCTTCAAGTTCAACTGCGAATGTCAGGGAAGCTTAATCTAGAAAATCAATTATGTATGAAGAAACCCGATCATAAAGGGATGCTGTGGGGGGGTGCTGTACCTGAGCGGAGGTGCTGTTGAGTTTCTGCAGCCCGTTCTCCAGACGCTCCATCTTGGTGGTGAGATCTTTACTCTTCTGAGCCAGCAGACTGCGATACAGTTTGATCTGCTCCAGGAACGACTTGGGGGTGGTGTAGTTGTAGCGCCGCTCGTTCGCCAGGTACTCCTTGGACTTTTGATTGACGCTCATGTGGACAAACGCCATGAACTTACTGACCGACTCCTTCACTTGGGGCTACAACAGATGAAAATCTGTGTTTAACAGTTACTTCACATTAAAATCTGATGACCGTGCAGATTTGGTTGGAAAACAATAAATTCTGAAGTGTAGGCTTCAAATTTAATTTCCAGGGCCTCCAGTCTTGCTCCTTTAAATTAAAGTTATTAAAGTCAAATTAAAATTATTAAGTTATTGTGTCACAGTGCTGGCCTTTAAATTACATTTTTAGAGTGAACATGATTTTTGTGGGTGGCTTCACATCTATATGTATTCAAGTTTGAGCGCTTCTCACTTCGACGTTCTCCACTTCCTGCAGGAATCTGAAGCTGACTGACTCTAGCGCCTCCTGTGGCCACTCGTGGAACCAGTCGATCGCCGTGCAGTTCACCACTGCAGGGAACTTCCTGCCTCGGACCCTCAGTTTATTACCCACCGGGGAGAAACACAGGGCCACCTGGAGTGCACACACACATTCACACACACATAGAAAAGGTCAAACACAAGCGTGTGTGATGTCACATAAACAGCGAGACTGTAGTTGTTTTCCTCTCTGAGGGCAACTCGAGCCAGAAAATATTAAAGGAAGGGGATTCTCGCTCTGATTAGCACTTCTTCACGGTCAGGAGGGGAATGAAAACTATGAATTTATCATTTGCAGCTACATCATTAGGCAAATAAACCCTCCAGCAAATGTGAATTAAGCTGTGGCTGCATCAGACTGATATTCACTGCTGGACACAAACAGCTGGGATGTAGACAAACCCAGCAGATGCTCAACATCGCTGGACTAAAGAGACAACGTAGGATATTATTCTCTACATTCCTCTTGTCATTCCTGAACATTTGCACAGCCTGTTTTGCTTGTCACTTCTTTCATATGAACCCATGTCTTCACAATGTAAGATTATCAGTGGGCTTTAATTAAACTGGTGGAGAGATGTAGATTAGGACGCTCTGCAGTCTGTAACTGATCCAGTGCAGCAATAAAAGCCATTACAGCATACAGTACTGGAGTACCCTCATCATCCCAGGAGCTGTGTGGTCTCAGCCAATTTACTATTTGACCATGGCAAAGAAAAAAACCCTCTACATTAGGAAAAAGAGATATTTTTACAAACCAATAGACATGCATACTTTACCTGTGCGTAATTAAGTATATATGAGACGCAAAAGTCACGAGCACACACAACCTTCATCTATGCTTTGCTAAAGAAAACGAGATCCGGTCTTAAGCTGATGTATCCATCCGCCAACTCACGCTGATGTCCTGAAGCTCAGCTCGTATCTCGGATTTACACAAAAATATGGACCGAGCGACGGCTTGTATCTCAAAAACTCGAATGTCCAGTTCCTTGTATGTCAGTGTACTCCCGTATATAATAAACAGGATTCATTACTTTTAGTCTTTACTTGAGTACTCATGCCTACTCTGGCATCATGTCTGGAGTGTTACCCGCTTCTCGCCCGTAAGTCCACTGGAGCCCTGTGACCCGTGGCAGTGGAAGAAGTGGATAGGAACATGAATGAATGAGTGAACTGTATTTGTAATAGGGACCGTGTGCAAATACGTTGCTTTTGGAGACGGGATAAGATGTTTGCCACAACATTAAACCACGAGCTAATTAAAATCATTATTTAATTTGTTTTCCATGGTTTTGATCCATTCCCATTTTACCCACACAATTCTGAATTAAAAATAAAATTCATGAAGTTTTTCAGAGTGATTTTACCTAATAAAGATAATTATTAATTATATTTATTTTTCCCACGTAGTAATGAAGTTTTCCCATGTATTTTCCAATCTGTCTCTGGGGCAGATTGGAAACCTCTAAATTACACGCACAGACAGACCCTCCTTGCTCACATGCTGAATTGATAGATTACCAATTGATAGATTACCAACACTTTTGGGAAAGTGCCCCTGCCATCCTCAAAGACAGACAGCCTGAAAGGCAGAGAGCCAAAAGGTTAGAAATCCATCCTTTATGTGTCTGCCCCCATGGGACTACCTCTCCTATTTATTCACTCTCCCACACAGGAAGGCTGGAGCGGTGGGGATGGTGAACACTGTAATAATGACAGCATCAGCTGCCCCCTGGATTCCCTCTCCAGGGGGACCAAAGTGGTCACACATTGGTGAAATTATCCGGAGCTAAACCAAGACTTTTCTGCTCTTGCCGTTGATTTATAGCAACGTCCAGTCACTTAGAAAACATTTAAGATCATCTCAAAATGTCAGAAGAGAAAATTAAATTACAAATTAAATTAAAATCAAAAAAAATTATTTAAAAAAAATTTAAGGCCATCTGGAAATGTCATAAGAGAAAATTAAATAAAAAATTAAATTTAAATTAAAAATTTAAATTTATATTTAAATTCATTAAAAAAAAAATTTTAAATTACGGTCATCTGGAAATGTCAGAAGAGAAAATTAAATTACAAATTAAATTAAAATTAAAATTAAAATTTAAAAAAAAAAAGAAAAAAAAATTAAGGTCATCTGGAAATGTCAGAAGAGAAAATTAAATTTAAAATTAAATTTAAATTAAAAATTACAATTAAAATTAATATTTAAATTCATTAAAATTAAAAAAAAAATTAAATTAAGGTCATCTGGAAATGTCAGAAGAGAAGAAGGTGTGGACAAAATCTTCATTATAAGCCAGATGTTTATCCAAGTCTGGGTTATTTTACTGGTCTGGAATAGTAAATTTGAATATGAGGCAGCATGACATTGCTGTATTAAGAGAGCAGATGGAGATCAAATAGTGACAAATTCTATAGAATACTTGTAAACTTCCCCAAAAGAAAAGACCAACACTTTCTGGATGGTTAGCAGTGAAATACTAAAGAACAAAAACAACTCAGTCCTGCACCGTTTCGCTGTTCCTCTCTGTTTCACCTTGAGCTGTCTGCGAACCCGATCGATGAAGAACTTCCAGCAGTTTTCTCTTGTATCCATCAATCCCAAGCCACGGACCTCTGGTCTCACGCTGCTGATGATGTTCTCCACCTCATCATCCGGGAACAGGTCAGGGATCTCTCCTTGAATGAATCAAATCACACATTTTACTGCTGGGAAAACCACCAAGATGGTGCGAAACGATCATCTCACCTTTCCTGTAAATAACACTGTACAACTTTCTCTTGTTTCTTGTTAGGTTCTGAAATGCCACAACCACTGTTATTTCAGATGTAGGTATGTTAATAGAGGTTGTCGCTGGAGGAATTCACACAGAAGGCTTATGCTAATGCAGAGAATGACATTATCCTAACAGCCTCCACAGCCTGGCAGGAGCAAGGAGAAGCAGATCAATACTAATGATGACACATACAGTATCTAAAAACTACCAGAATGCATCACCATTAACTTTGGATGGAAATGTTAAACTTTTACTTTCCCAGCTACATCTAATACCTTATGTAAATTACTCCTCCTGTTGGGTTTTCAAGTGCTTCAGAGTTGCCCTTCTACTTTTACACAAATTCCCCGTCCTCCATTCAAAATATTTTAACTAACTAACCTCAGATGTCATTTTTAATGGCAATCTCTGCTCTGAATATGGACAAGTTTTTCAAAAAACACGGGAACAATCCCCATAAACACAGATGCACAAAATTGATTGAAAACACTGTAATATTTACACATTTTATATTTCCATATATTTCATATTTTTCTGGAATCGGGGTTGTGACTAATTTTTTGAGGATCAGTGCAGTTGGAACCCGATCCGGTTGCTGGTAGAAGTTATAACATTTTTTTTTTTGTGATGATACGATATAAATGGTGGATGTAAATGAAAGCTTTTTAACGTGTGTCAAAAAGCTTTAACCGAGAAGCAAAGCTCAGCTGTGCTTGAATTGTTTTACATGAATGTGCTGTATTTGATGAGTAACGCTTCACACGCGTCTCCACAGGGATTTACTGCTAGGAATCATTTCTGTCTCGCAAAACATGAAATGTAGTAATTAGCGTGGCCTGCTGTTACCCGACGCCAACAGATCGTTGACCAGAACCAGGAACTTCTCGTCTGCCACTTGGGCGTCTGTCATCAGGAACACGGTGCCAATATTCTTCACGCCAACTTTGATGCAGAGCGACGCCAGGTCAGCCTGGGTGACGGGACAGGAAGAGAGAGAACGAGACAGAACCAGTTTGTGAGGTGGGGCGGTGCTCCCAAACCTTTTTCCCGCCACAGATACGTTTAATGTCACATAAAATGACCTGACCAGCTTAAATACTGCTTTTTTTTTTCTAAATATAATAATAAACGTGAATCCAATGTGTATGAACTTTATTAGCAGTATCTTCATAACATGTTTACGTGTCGCGGGATGTTGGAGTCTCTTGACTGCCTCGTTGTTCTTTTGGCGGTGATGTATTCTGTGTTAGCGGCTGGAGCGGCCCCTTTGAGAAGGTGGTCATGTGACCGAGGCAAGCATCTTGACGCGCATATAGAATTATTCATATAGAATCTGGCAATTTTCCAAAACAA
This sequence comes from Antennarius striatus, assembly GCF_040054535.1. Taxonomy (NCBI): domain Eukaryota; kingdom Metazoa; phylum Chordata; class Actinopteri; order Lophiiformes; family Antennariidae; genus Antennarius; species Antennarius striatus. Next base: position 1,260,967 of record NC_090796.1, read on the forward strand.
AAAATCTTTGAGAATCAGATAATAAATAAAACAGAAGTAAAGTAGGTTCTGTTTTCTTTCTGTGCAGCCCGGTACCGACTGACCCACGGCCCGGTATCAGCCCGCGGCCCGGGGGTTGGGGACCACTGATGTAGGGTCTGTCTGAGAACTGAAACTAGGGGAGAAAACTGTGTGGGGACAAACACACTTCCATATTTAAATTCACATGTGGTTGTAGTTGTAGGAAGCAGTGAATACGAGACTAACTGAGGTGCACAGATGGTGTTTTCTTGCGGTGTATAACACGACTGGGTGTGGAATCGTGCTCCCACCTTGAGGTCAGCGATGCCGTAGCCTTTTCTCAAGGTGATCTGGAAAACTTCAAGATTGGAGATGAAGGCAGCCAATCGGGTCAGACTCTGCTTGCCGCTGCCGCCCACCCCGACCAGCAGAGCGTTACCTCGCGGAGACTCCAGGATTCGGTTGATCCGGCAGCTGCGTGTGGAGGTATAGACAGTCAGGGGTGGGGGGGGGGGAGATGAGAGGAAGGAATGGGTGAGTGGGTGAGATAAAAGGTGAAGGATACAGACAGTCTCTGAGTCATGAGACCAACAAACAGGTACTTTCTGACTCCTGTCTCTGCTTTGCTTTCTGTCACCTTGTTTCATTCAGATGCACCAGAACAAAATCTATCAAACGATACACAGAGTTCCTGAGAGCGTTTGCCTCCAGGATAACAGCGCCGCTTGTTTCACACACAGACTGTAAGACAGAAGACCTTCCACTGAAACACCTTTGTTCACGCTGAGCGACACGAGGGCAGAACATCGTGTGGTTTTATGTTGTGTTCTGTGAGCAAAGGGAGCGTGACGTTTAGCACCGCATCATCAGCATATAGTGAGACATCTAAGAAAGAAGGGCTGAATGTTAGAAATACTAAGTTAAAATGATCAGGAGTTCCCAAAGGTGCTGAAATGTGGGAAACATTTTCAGTTTTTTCTCTTCTGACTTACTGGCTGCTATTTAATCCTATTTTGGCTGTTTTTTGGTACCTTTGATATTTGTCTCTCTATACCACATTAAAAATGATTTAACATACCCATGTTTGGAATGTTTATCTCCAGCACAACTTCAGCTATATGAAGAGATAGCTTTTACTTCCCTATAACTTATTTTATTGACATATTAGGGCAAAATAGACACACACAGTCAAATTCGGAAATGGAAAAATTATATTTTAATGCACATAAAAAGAAAAATTGCTCATCAAATTGATTTCGAGCTCCAAAAAGGTTTCCATAGGCTTCTAACATAACTATATACAGTTTGTATAGCTTGTGCCACTCTTCAAAGGAGTTTTTCAAAATAAGAGTATGCGCCCCATCACAATCTTTTTTTACCTTTCCTAACTCATTTTACAGTGTCCCTCACTTTTATGATTTTTAAGTTTTGAGGCGTATCGTCGAAAAACTTTATCTAGCAAATGAGAGGCCACTCCTCGTCCGTCATCCGTGGGTAACTTTAAGTCAGGGTTCATTTAATTGTCACAGACTTT